>NC_053500.1:138212667-138225167 GCF_905171775.1 Rana temporaria | reverse complement strand
GCCAAATACAGATCACCATGGGGGTGCCAAATACACATCACCATGGGGGTGCCAAATACAGATCACCATGGGGGTGCCCAATACAGATCACCATGGGGGTGCCCAATACAGATCACCCCGAGGGTGCCCAATACAGATCACCCCGAGGGTGCCCAATACAGATCACCCCGAGGGTGCCCAATACAGATCACCCCGAGGGTGCCCAATACAGATCACCCTGAGGGTGCCCAATACAGATCACCATGATGGTGCCCAATACAGATCACCCTTGGTTGTGCCAACAACTCATCAGCAAGCCTCTGCTGGAGCAAAGGGTGAAAATAAAATATCAACATATTTCAAATGCGTCCAATTCCCTTGGCGGCCGTTGGCCACTCGCTGCACGCAAAAGCTCGGCAGAGCTCAATGCGGCTACGCCATTATATAATTTTGTCCGGGGTTTAACCTCCGGCAGTCTGAACTGCAGCATTCCGCCCGATTATATAACCACAGACAGGTACTGCGCACAGAGCGATTACCTCATCCGCTATTTCCACAACAAGCATCAGGTCAGACCCCCCCCCCCCCCCCAAAGATGATCTGTGCACCGACGCGGGAAGACACGCAGATCTCAGCATGCGCAGCCTAGAGATGCTTGATAAATAGGGCAAAATGTGGCGTGCAAAAAAATCAGTGCCCCAGGGTAGCCAATCAGAGCACATTTCTGCCACCGGAGATAAGCAATGCAAGGAGAACTCACATGTGGGAGCAGCGAGATGTACGATGATCCCCCAAACTCACACTTTAACCCCAACACTGACCCTTCCTCTAACCTTCACAACAGCCCCCCCCCCCCGTAACCACAACACCTCCCTTTATCCTTCACAATGCCCCCCAGATCCCAACAGAGCCCCCCCCACATAACCTCAACACTAAGCCTCCCTTTATCCTTACACTGACCCATACTAAACCACCCTCTAACCCTAATATTAACCCTTCCCCCTCCCTATAACCCCAATACCCTCCCTATAACCCTAACATTGACCCTCCCCTCCATATAACCCGAACACTAACCTATACTGTAATCCTAACAGTGATCCCTGCCCCCCCCCCCCCGTAACCCCAACACCTTCCTTTATCCTTCACACCGACCCTTCCTGTAACCCTCATATTAAACCACCTTGTACCCCTATCACTAACCCTAACCCCTCCCCAGGGATGGACTGGCCATTGGGACTACAGGGAGTTTCCCGGTGGGCCGATGGCTCAGTGGGCCGGCTTCAGTGACAGCAGACTGCCGCCCCCCTCCGCTCCTCTGTCTCTCCCTTCCTGCAGCGCTCATCTCCTCTTCCTCCCCACAGCGCTCACCTGGGGGGAACAGAGAAGCAGGGGGAGGACCAGAGGAGCAGGGGGGACGACAGAGGAGCATGGGGAAGGGGACAGACAGCTGACTTAATAGCTCTGGCCTGAGAGTTTCTCACTTCTGCCTAATCTTGTCCCATAAGGGGGGGGGCACCGAACTGATTATTTTCCCCGGGTGATATAATGTCTAGCTTCCCCATTGGTACCGCCTATAAAAGTACCAGTATCAGCCGTTGTACTCTAATAAAATAGAACAGCTAGTGGCTAGTGAAGGGGGAAAGGGGGCTTGGGTGGCCGGGGGGGGTTGGTGCGGAAGTTGTCCGGCCGCCATGGGAGAGACCTGTCAAAGTGGGCCAGTCTGGATGAAGTCCAGGGCCAAATTTTTGTCCCAGTCCAGCCCTGCCCCTCCCTGGAATCCTAATATAATACCACCCTGCAACCCTAATACTATACCACCCTGCAACCCCAATACTAACCTTCCCCTCTCCCTATTACCCTAACACTAACCCTCCCTCTTCCTATAACACTAACCCTCCCTCACCCTATAACCCCAACACTGGCCTGTTCTGTAATCCTAAAAAGTGACCCCTGCCACCCCCTCCCCCCCATAACCCCAACACTAAGCTTCCCTTTATCCCTCACACCAACCCTTCCTGTAATCCTCATATTAAACCACCTTGTACCCCTATCACTAATCTTCCATATAGCCCTATAACTAAACCTCCAGTAAAATCCTAACCCTAACACTGACCTATTCTGTAACACTGATTCACCATATAATCCTAACACTAATCCTCCCAGTATCCCTACAACAAGCCTCCTGTAACCCTAAAAGTACCTATTCTGTAACACTAACCCACCCTGTAACCCTAATATCATACCACCCTGGAACCCTAATACTAACCCTCCCCCTTGCTGTAACCCTAACACTACTATACCTGTAACACTGACCCTCCATGTAACCCCCCCAAAACCAAACCTCTCCGTATCCCTAGCAGTAACCCCAACACTCCCAGTCAATTTCTGTACACCGGAAAACCTGGTCTGAAAAAACCCCATAGATGGTGAGAGGAGACACACTTCTCACCAAGCAGGACTGATGGTGGTTCAGATAGGAGATTTGGCCCTCAGAACTTTGCTGGCAGGGGGAATGGCCTTACAATGTGACACATGAACAGTGAAAGACGGGTGGTGGGATCCGTTATCATTCAAACAAAATCTCCCAAACTCTCAGCAAGTCTCTACTGGTGAACATGAGCTCCACCAATACTTGGACGGCCTTGTTGCTGGTTCCTAGGGCAGGGTTTCCACAGGCTCAGTCCTTAAATATCAGACAAAATGCCTCCAAGCCATTGACAATGATACAGAACCTTGGCAAGGTGACACAAATCCTGAAAACATAACCTGTTGGGCGGTACCTTGGGTTGGGAATTGCTGCTCTAAGTAATTCTTACATAGTACAATCAAGTACATATAATTACATAGTTAGGTTGAAAAAAGACAAAGTCTATCTAGTTCAACCAATAAAAAAAACTTTCACAAGTACCAAACCATTATTATTTATTCAAAGCACCTATGCAAGGTGAAGGAAATCCTAAAAGCATGACCTGTTGGGGGTATTTGAGTACAGAGGTTGGAGACCATTGCTCAAGGCAATACCTACATGGTATAAACAAGTACCCCCCAGTAGGTGATAGTTTGGAAATTTTCCTTAGATAAAAAATTGCCGTCATAGGTACCAAACCATTGATATTGATTCAAAGCACCAGTGCAAGGTGAAGGAAATCCTAAAAACATGACCTGTTGGGGGTATTTGAGGACTGAGGTTGGGGACCACTGCTCAAGGCAATACCTACATGGTATAATCATGTAGCTCCGGAAAACCATAGTATGGGAATTTCCCTTAGATAAAAAATAGCTGTCATATGTACCAAACCATAGTTATGGATACAAAGCACCAGTGCAAGGTGAAGGAAATCCTAAAAACATGACCTGTTGGGGGTATTTGAGGACTGAGGTTGGGGACCACTGCTCAAGGCAATACCTACATGGTATAATCATGTAGCTCCGGAAAACCATAGTTTGGGAATTTCCCTTAGATAAAAAATAGCTGTCATATGTACCAAACCATTGATATGGATACAAAGCACCAGTGCAAGGTGAAGGAAATCCTAAAAACATGACCTGTTGGGGGTACTTAAGGACTAAGGTTGGGAACCAGTGCTAGTCTAG
Organism: Rana temporaria; assembly: GCF_905171775.1. NCBI lineage: Eukaryota > Metazoa > Chordata > Amphibia > Anura > Ranidae > Rana > Rana temporaria. The sequence continues at coordinate 138,221,594 of NC_053500.1, read as the reverse complement.
ACATTACTTACATGGCACAATCATCTCACAGCACCTACCACCACCTTTGCTTTTAACTACATGTTAAACGGCCAGCCTGATATTCCATCATACTAAATGATCCCTCAGCTGTATAAGAGTATTCTTGAATGGTCTTGTGCATGGATAGGCAATTACTAAACATGACCCACCACCACCACACAGCACTGGGCCCCCCAGAAGTCAAACTGTCAACTGGGTTGAGGATTTCCAGAAGTAGTTTCCAATGCAAGTCCTGAAGCCACCCAGATGGCCAAATGTCCTCTCAAAAAATAGCCCAAGACCCAAAACCATGTAATCAGATACTTAGTTGGACTCAGAGAATGGTCTTCAACCAATAGAGAACTAGTAACCCTTAAAATGGATACCCACAACAAATGGGCCCCCAAAAGTCAAACTGTCAACTGTGTTGAGGATTTCCAGAAGTAGTTTCCAATGGAAGTCCTGAAGCCACCCAAATGACCAAATGTCCCCTCAACAAATTGCCCAAAACCATGAATTTGGATACTTAGTTGCACTCCAAGAATAGTCTTCATCTCAAGGGTTACTAGTTCTCTTATGAAGACCATTCTTGGAGTTCAACTAAGTATCTGATTTACATGTTTTTGGGACTTGGGCTATTTTTTGAGAGGACATTTGGTCATCTGGGTGGCTTCAGGACTTGCATTGAAAACGAATTCTGGAAATCCTTAACACAGTTGACAGCTTGACTTCTGGTGGGCCCTGTGTTTGTGAGTATCTAATAAATAGAGAACTAGTAAGCCTTGAGATGGATACCCACAAAAACTGGGCCCTCCAGAAGTCAAGCTGTCAACTGTGTTAAGGATTTCCAGAATTCAGCTTGACTTCTGGGGGGCCCAGTTTTTGTGGGTATCCATCTCAAGGGTTACTAGTTCTCTATTGATTAGATACTCACAAACACTGGGCCCACTAGAAGTCAAGCTGTCAACTGTGTTAAGGATTTCCAGAAGTAGTTTCCAATGCAAGTCCTGAAGCCACCCAGATGACCAAATGTCCCCTCAACAAATTGCCCAAAAACATGTAATCAGATACTTAGTTGCTCTCTAAAATTGGTCTTCATCTCAAGGGTTACTATTGGTTACTAGGCTAATAGGGTTACTCTATTGATTGAAGACCATTCTTGGAGTTCAACCAAGTATCTTATCTACATGTTTTTGGGTCTTGGGCTATTTTTTGAGAGGACATTTGGTCATCTGGGTGGCTTCAGGACTTGCATTGGAAACTACCGTACTTCTGGAAATCCTCAACACAGTTGACAATTTGACTTCTGGGGGGCCAAGTTTTTGTGGGTATCCATCTTAAGGGTTACTAGTTCTCTATTGGTTGGATACCCACAAAAACTGGGCCCCCCAGAAGTCAAACTGTCAATTGTGTTGAGGATTTCCAGACGTAGTTTCCAATGCAAGTCCTGAAGCCACCTATATGACCAAATGTCCTCTCAAAAAATAGCCCAAAAACATGTAAAATCAGATACGAAGTTGCACTCCAAGAATGGTCTTCAACCAATAGAGAACTAGTAACCCTTCAGATGGATACCCACAAAAGGGGCTCCATGTAGGAGAAGGGGAAATGCATACAAGGGGCAAATTAGGTCACAAAGCATGGATGAATACTCCAGAGACAGATCAAAGGATCCACCGACTGAAGAGAGAAGACCTCTCAAAAGATTATTTCATACACATGCCACCGAAATTGCCCAACACTGCAAAAAATAAATAAAAATCAAACACAACACACATACCCAACCATAAAAGATGACGCATGAAAAATTTGGATCTCGCTAGATACATTGCAGAATTGGCCAGAGGGGCAATAAAAACATAATGGAGTCATGTGATGGCTTTGCTGTATCTCCAATGGCCTCAAACTATTCTCCGTAACCCTCTTTTCTGCTCAGCCAATGGCAAGAAAGATTGACAGTAACTATTTAAAGCCAACATTGCACGCAACACTTCAAAAAGAAAACAAAAAACATTCCCATGGCCCCAATGCTCAAATCTCTGTGCAATTGTCGGAGGACGCCACACACATGAAGACGAAAGGTACAATCATATGGGAATCCCAGGCAACATACAGGTACGTAGTGCCAATGGGTACCTTAGTGGCACCCTTTACTTAAAAGGGTTAATTTTTTTTTGGAGGAGGGTTATTGCTGACACAGATGAAGGCGCCTACCCTGCAGAGATACGGTGCCCAGAAGGATAATGGCCGCAGGCTGGGCAGCACACACAACATTGTGGCACGCAGCGATCGATCGATCTCATGCCTACCTCTCCATGTAGCCACGAAAAGCCTTTAATCCCAAAAGCTGCACCGGCGATTAAGTAGGAAAGGGTCAGCATGTCCTGAGTGGGGTGACCGGGACCCAGGAGGCGACTGGCGCTGCCATTACACGTCCCTGCGATTCATCTTGCGCTGCTCTGCCAGGCTTCCCCGTCTCTGCCTGGCACATTAACAACGCTCAGCTGCCCTCCGAATCAGAATCCAGGGACTGTGCTGGAAAGGGGGAGGCGGGTCTTTTTGACTTTTTTTTTTTTCTTACATAGTGGTGACATTCCATTTACTGCCCACTCTGCGTACAACACCCCCCCCCCCAACAACACGCGCTCTTACAATGCCACCATTCTCTGCCCATTCAATGCACTGGCACTGTTGGCTTACTGGGATGCAGGAGGTTAATGCTGCCTACAGGAGCACGGACATGAACAGGGAACATGATGATCTCGCCGGACTCCCCTCCCCCTTTATATCATCCCTTACCCCTCATAATGTCCCTGCACTCCCATCCCATCCCCTTTATATTATCCCTTCCCAGGTCTGTACACCTGCCATGCCCATTGTGAGGGGTTCCCACCATCCCTGTGCTGAGTTCCCGGGTCTGTACACCCGCTGTGCCCATTATGAAAGGTTCCCATCATCCCTGTGCTGAGTTCCCGGGTCTGTACACCTGCTGTGCCCATTATGAGGGGTTCCCACCATCCCTGTGCTGAGTTCCCAGGTCTGTACACCCGCTGTGCCCATTATGAGGGGTTCTTACCATCCCTGTGCTGAGTTCCCAGGTCTGTACACCCGCTGTGCCCATTATGAGGGGTTCCCACCATCCCTGTACTGAGTTCCCGGGTCTGTACACCTGCCATGCCCATTATGAGGGGTCCCCACCATCCCTGTGCTGAGTTCCCGGGTCTGTACACCTGCCATGCCCATTATGAGGGGTTCCCACCATCCCTGTGCCGAGTTCCCAGGTCTGTACACCCGCTGTGCCCATGAGGGGTTCCCACCATCCCTGTGCTGAGTTCCTGGGTCTGTACACCTGCTGTGCCCATTATGAGGAATTCCTTCAATCCCTGTGCTGAGTTCCCAGGTCCGTACACCCGCTGTGCCCATTATGAGGGGGTTCCCACCATCCCTGTGCCGAGTTCCCAGGTCTGTACACCCGCTGTGCCCATTATGACGGGTTCCCACCATCCCTGTGCTGAGTTTCTGGGTCTGTACACCTGCTGTGCCCATTATGAGGGGTTCTCACCATCCCTGTGCTGAGTTCCCAGGTCTGTACACCCGTTGTGCCCATTATGAGGGGTTCCACCATCCCTGTGCTGAGTTCCCAGGTCTGTACACCTGCTGTGCCCCATTATGAGGGGTTCCCACCATCCCTGTGCTGAGTTCCCGGGTCTGTACACCCGCTGTGCCCATTATGAGGGGTTCTCACCATCCCTGTGCTGAGTTCCCGGGTCTGTACACCCGCTGTGCCCATTATGAGTTCCCACCATCCCTGTGCTGAGTTCCTGGGTCTGTACACCCGCTGTGCCCATTATGAGGGGTTCTCACCATCCCTGTGCTGAGTTCCCGGGTCTGTACACCCGCTGTGCCCATTATGAGTTCCCACCATCCCTGTGCTGAGTTCCCGGGTCTGTACACCTGCTGTGCCCCATTATGAGGGGTTCCCACCATCCCTGTGCTGAGTTCCCGGGTCTGTACACCCGCTGTGCCCATTATGAGGGGTTCTCACCATCCCTGTGCTGAGTTCCCGGGTCTGTACACCCGCTGTGCCCATTATGAGTTCCCACCATCCCTGTGCTGAGTTCCTGGGTCTGTACACCCGCTGTGCCCATTATGAGGGGTTCTCACCATCCCTGTGCTGAGTTCCCGGGTCTGTACACCCGCTGTGCCCATTATGAGTTCCCACCATCCCTGTGCTGAGTTCCTGGGTCTGTACACCCGCTGTGCCCATTATGAGGGGTTCTCACCATCCCTGTGCTGAGTTCCTGGGTCTGTACACCCGCTGTGCCCATTATGAGGGGTTCCCACCATCCCTGTGCTGGAAGCCACAATGATTGGTGGAGAGTGCGGATGTTTTGCTAGGACAACCTTGCTATTTAAGTATCAAAATCATATATGGCTCCACCCACCATGCCCTACCTATACCCTTAATCACGTTGGGGGTGGAGCTTCTATAAACTGAGATATTTATGGAGGAAACAGAAGAGGAACTGTCCTTGGACAGAAATAATAATAATAAAAAAAAATCTCTGGCTATAAAAAATACAAAACAAAAAACAAATAAAAAACACAAATGAGGAAAGATGGTTGGATGAAATGTTAATTTCATATGAAAAAAATAAATAACAAAAAGTTCAACTTACAAAAGTCATGTGAATAATAAGATATGATATAATAATGGAGGCAGGAAAATGTACAGTGTATGGACACGACTTCTAGCTGATTGTACAATCGCTTTTCCATTTACCAAACCTAAACAAAAACAAGTTATTCGATTTGTATCCAATCAGGCCGGCTTTGTACTAGAAAGCAGACGGGAGATCTAATGGAAATCTTTACAATCAGATTGTATCGTTTATGGTCAGTTTTTTTACATCAACAATAAGAAATGTCCCCAAAAACACAACATAAATCAAACAGGATCAACACACTGAACACATAAAAATAAATAAATAATCTGTTCTACCAATGAGAACAACCTTCATCCCGTCTCTGACCTTCAATCCCGGGAGGCCAACTTTGCCCAGCACCTGCATGTGACACATATTGTACCGCCCCCTGTAGACAGCAGCCTGCATTTCCTATAACTAGGACCATCTCCCGTATTGTGTTTGCAGTCTCTGACCATCTCCCGTATTGTGTCTGCAGTCTCTGACCATCTCCTGCACTATGTCTGCAGTCTCTGACCATCTCCTGTAGTGTGCCTGCAGTCTCTGACCATCTCCTGTAGTGTGCCTGCAGTCTCTGACCATCTCCTGTACTATGTCTGCAGTCTCTGACCATCTCCTGTACCGTGTCTGCAGTCTCTGACCATCTCCTGTACTATGTTTGCAGTCTCTGACCATCTCCTGTACTATGTTTGCAGTCTCTGACCATCTCCTGTACTATGTTTGCAGTCTCTGACCATCTCCTGTAGTGTGTCTGCAGTCTCTGACCATCTCCTGTACTATGTCTGCAGTCTCTGACCATCTCCTGTACTATGTCTGCAGTCTCTGACCATCTCCTGTACTATGTCTGCAGTCTCTGACCATCTCCTGTAGTATGTCTGCAGTCTCTGACCATCTCCTGTAGTATGTCTGCAGTCTCTGACCATCTCCTGTACTATGTCTGCAGTCTCTGACCATCTCCTGTATCGTGTCTGCAGTCTCTGACCATCTCCTGTACTACGTCTGCAGTCTCTGACCATCTCCTGTACTATGTCTGCAGTCTCTGACCATCTCCTGTACTATGTTTGCAGTCTCTGACCATCTCCTGTATTGTGTCTGCAGTCTCTGACCATCTCCTGTATTGTGTTTGCAGTCTCTGACCATCTCCTGTACTATGTTTGCAGTCTCTGACCATCTCCTGTATTGTGTCTGCAGTCTCTGACCATCTCCTGTACTATGTTTGCAGTCTCTGACCATCTCCTGTACTATGTCTGCAGTCTCTGACCATCTCCTGTACTATGTTTGCAGTCTCTGACCATCTCCTGTACTATGTTTGCAGTCTCTGACCATCTCCTGTATCGTGTCTGCAGTCTCTGACCATCTCCTGTACTATGTTTGCAGTCTCTGACCATCTCCTGTACTATGTTTGCAGTCTCTGACCATCTCCTGTACTATGTTTGCAGTCTCTGACCATCTCCTGTATCGTGTCTGCAGTCTCTGACCATCTCCTGTACTATGTTTGCAGTCTCTGACCATCTCCTGTACTATGTTTGCAGTCTCTGACCATCTCCTGTATCGTGTCTGCAGTCTCTGACCATCTCCTGTACTATGTTTGCAGTCTCTGACCATCTCCTGTACTATGTTTGCAGTCTCTGACCATCTCCTGTACTATGTTTGCAGTCTCTGACCATCTCCTGTACTATGTCTGCAGTCTCTGACCATCTCCTGTAGTATGTCTGCAGTCTCTGACCATCTCCTGTAGTATGTCTGCAGTCTCTGACCATCTCCTGTACTATGTCTGCAGTCTCTGACCATCTCCTGTATCGTGTCTGCAGTCTCTGACCATCTCCTGTACTACGTCTGCAGTCTCTGACCATCTCCTGTACTATGTCTGCAGTCTCTGACCATCTCCTGTACTATGTTTGCAGTCTCTGACCATCTCCTGTATTGTGTCTGCAGTCTCTGACCATCTCATGTATGGTGTTTGCAGTCTCTGACCATCTCCTGTACTATGTTTGCAGTCTCTGACCATCTCCTGTATTGTGTCTGCAGTCTCTGACCATCTCCTGTACTATGTTTGCAGTCTCTGACCATCTCCTGTACTATGTCTGCAGTCTCTGACCATCTCCTGTACTATGTTTGCAGTCTCTGACCATCTCCTGTACTATGTTTGCAGTCTCTGACCATCTCCTGTACTATGTTTGCAGTCTCTGACCATCTCTTGTACTATGTCTGCAGTCTCGGACCATCTCCTGTAGTGTGTTTGCAGTCTCTGACTATCTCCTGTACTATGTTTGCAGTCTCTGACCATCTCCTGTAGTGTGCCTGCAGTCTCTGACCATCTCCTGTACTATGTTTGCAGTCTCTGACCATCTCCTACACTATGTTTGCAGTCTCTGACCATCTCCTGTACTATGTTTGCAGTCTCTGACCATCTCCTGTACTATGTTTGCAGTCTCTGACCATCTCCTGTACTATATCTGCAGTCTCTGATCATCTCCTGTACTATGTTTGCAGTCTCTGACCATCTCCTGTACTATGTTTGCAGTCTCTGACCATCTCCTGTATCGTGTCTGCAGTCTCTGACCATCTCCTGTACTATGTTTGCAGTCTCTGACCATCTCCTGTACTATGTTTGCAGTCTCTGACCATCTCCTGTACTATGTTTGCAGTCTCTGACCATCTCCTGTATCGTGTCTGCAGTCTCTGACCATCTCCTGTACTATGTTTGCAGTCTCTGACCATCTCCTGTACTATGTTTGCAGTCTCTGACCATCTCCTGTATCGTGTCTGCAGTCTCTGACCATCTCCTGTACTATGTACAATTGTATTTCCGGGGCCCTTCTCTGGCGTATTTTGGGGCTCACCTTGAATCCGATGTCGCCCTTCTTGCAGCACAGACAGGCCAGCATGAGGAAGATGATGGTGATGAGTCCGGAGAAGGATACGGCCACCACGGCCAGCGAGGACGGCCAGGACAGCTCACTCAGCAGGGGGCCATCTGTAAAGAGAGCAGAGAGGTGAGTGGAGACCAATCGGAATTCTTCTTAGGAGGACACAGATATCTGCACAACGCCACTCGCCCGCCACAATTCCCCCCCCCCCCCAAACCCCGGGAACCCCAGAAGGTTCCATCATTACAGGCCACGCCCCTTCTGGACCTCTTCTTGGGAAAATGTTGATGACAAGTCTCCAATGACTGGGAAGGGAAGGCAATGACGTATTTCACTTGCTGCATGCTTCTTCCTTGTCTGTGACTCAAAACACTCCACTCCAGAGACAACCAGGCAACCAGCATTTCCCAGAGGAGATCAATGATGATGACTAACTATGTAACTACCGGTATGTAAGGGTGATGGGGGAGATTGGGATGATGAGGATGCTAGGGGTCATGGGGATGATAGGGGTCAAGAGGATGATGCGGGTGATGAGGGGAAATGGGAATGATGAGGGTGATGGGGATAAAGGTGATGGGGGAGATGAGGATGATGAGGATGATGGGAATGATGAGGATGATGGGAATGATGAGAATGATGAGGATGCTAGGGGTCATGGGGATGATGGGGGTGATGAGGGGAGATGGGAATGATGGGGGTGATGAGAATGACTGGGGGGGGGGGTGAGGATGACTGGGGGGTGATGAGAATGACTGGGGGGTGACGAGGATGACTGGGGGGTGATGAGAATGACAGGGGGGGTGATGAGGATGACTGGGGGGGTGATGAGGATGACTGGGGGGGGTGATGAGAATGACTGGGGGGTGAGGAGGATGACTGGGGGGTGAGGAGGATGACAGGGGGGGTGATGAGGATGACTGGGGGGGTGATGAGAATGACAGGGGGGGTGATGAGGATGACAGGGGGGGTGATGAGAATGACAGGGGGGGTGATGAGAATGACAGGGGGGGTGATGAGGATGACTGGGGGGGTGATGAGGATGACTGGGGGGGTGATGAGGATGACTGGGGGGGTGATGAGGATGACTGGGGGGGGTGATGAGGATGACTGGGGGGGTGATGAGGATGACTGGGGGGGTGATGAGGATGACTGGGGGGGTGATGAGGATGACTGGGGGGTGATGAGGAGGATGAAAGGGGTGATGAGGATGACGGGGGGGGGGGGTGTTGAGGATGAAGGGGGTGAGGAGGATGACGGGGGGTGATGAGGATGACATGGGGGGGGGGGGGTGTTGAGGATGACTGGGGGGGTTATGAGGATGACTGGGGGGGTGATGAGGATGACATGG
>NC_053500.1:138074484-138212467 GCF_905171775.1 Rana temporaria | reverse complement strand
TCCCTTAGTCTAAATGCTAAAAAGACAGAAATTCTCATCTCTGGACGTATTGATCCAGCTGTCTTTTTGGGAAACTGGCCCACGAGCCTTGGGCCGTGTCCGGTTCCAGTGAATCAAGTCCGCGTCCTGGGGACAATTTTTGACTGTAATCTGAATTGGATACCCCAAGTCAATCAATGTATCCACAATGCACTGTATTACATCAGGTGTTTGAGAAAGGTCAAAAATTTGTTTTCTCAGTACCACCGGAAAGTCTTGGTTCAATCTCTCGTCAACTCCCGGATTGACTTCAACAATATTGTGTATTTGGGTATGCCTCTAAAGTGGCTGAGGAAATTCCAGCTCGTCCAGAACCAGGCCGCTAGACTAATCTCCGGCTTAAATAGGCGGGAGCATATTACCCCTACCCTGCGATCACTGCACTGGCTCACTGTGGTAGATCGCATTGAGTTTAAGGCTCTCTGTCTCGCCTATCGCGCTTATCATGGGACGGGCCCACAATACCTGAATTCCTTGATAACGCGATACACCCCTGCACGAGGACTTAGATCACTTACAGCTGGTCTCGTCACTTGTCCATCTGCTCGCCTGCTTACCTTCGGGGGTAGACGCTTTTCTGTGAGAGCAACGGCCCTATGGAATAGTCTCCCTGTTTCTATCCGGTCTCTCCCCTCCATTATGGCCTTTCGTAAAAGGATAAAAACTTGTTTTTTTGAGGGAAAAGCAGGCTGAGTCACGTTAGTTTTCCCTGTTGTTCCTTGGTAGTTTGCTTTTTTGTGCTCTCCTTTTTTCTTTTCCTTCTGATTTCTTTCCCTGACTTGATTTATCTATTTACAGGTATGTCTTCTGCGCTTAGACGCTTCCCTGACGGGTCAGTATTTGGCGCATTACAAATCCAATAAATCAATCAATCAATCAATCTATTACACCCACCACTCCCAGTCCACCACCATTCCGGCCCCTGAGAGAGACAAAAGACATTCAATGCCCGGAGCACCGCCGCCCCCCATCCATTACACCCACCACTCCCAGTCCACCACCATTCCGGCCCCTGAGAGAGACAAAAGACATTCAATGCCCAAGGCACCGCCGCCCCCCATCTATTACACCCACCACTCCCAGTCCACCACCATTCCGGCCCCTGAGAGAGACAAAAGACATTCAATGCCCGGAGCACCGCCGCCCCCCATCTATTACACCCACCACTCCCAGTCCACCACCATTCCGGCCCCTGAGAGAGACAAAAGACATTCAATGCCCAAGGCACCGCCGCCCCCCATCTATTACACCCACCACTCCCAGTCCACCACCATTCCGGCCCCTGAGAGAGACAAAGACATTCAATGCCCAAGGCACCGCTGCCCCCCATCTATTACACCCACCACTCCCAGTCCACCACCATTCCGGCCCCTGAGAGACAAAGACATTCAATGCCCTGAGCACCGCCGCCCCCCATCTATTACACCCACCACTCCCAGTCCACCACCATTCCGGCCCCTGAGAGAGACAAAGACATTCAATGCTGGAGCACCCCCCAAGCAAACCACTATACCCACCACTCCCAGTCCACCACCATTCCGGCCCCTGAGAGAGACAGACATTCAATGCCCGAAGCACCGCCACCCCTCATCTATTACACCCACCACTCCCAGTCCACCACCATTCCAGCCCCTGAGAGACAAAGACATTCAATGCCCGGAGCACCGCCACCCCTCATCTATTACACCCACCACTCCCAGTCCACCACCATTCCAGCCCCTGAGAGACAAAGACATTCAATGCCCGGAGCACCGCCGCCCCCCCATCTATTACACCCACCACTCCCAGTCCACCACCATTCCGGCCCCTGAGAGAGACAAAGACATTCAATGCCCGGAGCACCGCCGGCCCAATCTATTACACCCACCACTCCCAGTCCACCACCATTCCGACCCCTGAGAGAGACAAAAGACATTCAATGCCCGGAGCACCGCCCCTCCCATCTATTACACCCACCACTCCCAGTCCACCACCATTCCGTTCCCTGAGAGAGACAAAGACATTCAATGCTGTAGACAGCAGCCCCCCTGTAATGAGCCCTCCAAATCCCCCGCTCTGCCCTGCTGACACGCCCCCGGGCTCCGCCCTGTTGATCCCACCCCTCAACATTTTCATCAGTGAAATTGCCGCAAAACTGTACTGAGGGAAACATGAAGCCTGTCACTGCTGACCCTGAAAATGCTGCTTTCCTGGCTCTCCCATTCACCTTCCATCTTCAACAATTATTGGATGACTTGACCTCTAACTATCACACACAGTCCAAGAAAAGTCCGAACTTCTGATCTGAGGTCAAGCGGGGGATCACCATGACACCCCCAATAACTAGTATCTTCAGAAGACAACAGTGCCAGCCCAGGTTCCTGGCCACAGGGACTCCATGACCCCCGACCTCTGACCCCGATACACAGTGACTCCATGACCACTGACCCTCATATGACCCCCGAGAACTGAACTCACCTTGTTTACTTTTATCCAGATAAATGGAAACTCGCCGCGTTAAGCCTGAGGACCAGAAAATGGGAAGAAATAACGGTCATGTGACCCAACCACAGAAAAGGCAATGGAAGTAATATCGGTATTATCAACCAATGATTATAAAGCAGGAACTTCATTCCCCCACCCACGCTCCTCTCCCCCTTCCCTTTCATGCTGGGTTGTGCACAGAAACATGTTACCCCACAAAAGAAACAAACATGAATGAAAAACATTGTATGAGAGGAGGTGGGGAGGGAAGGGGGGGTACAATGATATAAAGTAAGTTGGGAAGGAGGAGGTCCACTTTATGATACCAACCAAAAGAAAGCTCTGTTCTAAAAAATATTAAATCCATTTGGGTGCATTAGAGTAATTGTCAGTCAAACTATCACAGCACTTTGGCCTGGCGATGGAGTACAAATATATACGGGACGGTGATGGAGTATATAGGGGTGGGGGGTGATGGAGTATATACAGGACGATGATAAAGTATATAGGGGAAGGTGTATATAGGGGAAGGAGTATATAGAGGAAGGGGGAAGGAGTATATAGGGGAAGGGGTATATAGAGGAAGGGGGGAAGGAGTATGTAGGGGAATGAGTATATAGAGGAAGGGGGGAAGGAGTATGTAGGGGAAGGAGTATATAGGGGAAGGTGAGGAAGGAGTATATAGAGGAAGGGGGAAGGAGTAGATAGGGGAATGAGTATATAGGGGATGGGACTTTTGAAATACGAAGATTTGGCCGCCGCATGGCATCTTTCGCTTACCTCGTGTAGATGGCAACATATCGGACAATCCCTGCCACGCAGTCACCATTTCCGGATTCTTCTCCAGATCGGCAAAGTTCTTCCACACCCTTATAGCGCCATCATCTGCAGAGACATCGTACACATCATGATGCCCAATCCCCCTACACATGCTAAGATATCTATAAGTCTGAGATGGTGGTCCTCCTCAGTGCGACATGCACACCGCATAGACGGGTCCATGGATTCCGCGCACACCGCATAGACGGGTCCATGGATTCCGCGCACACCGCATAGACGGGTCCATGGATTCCGCGCACACCGCATAAACGGGTCCATTGTTTCCTTGCACACCGCATAGATGGGTCCATGGATTCCGTACACACCGCATAGACGGGTCCACGGATTCCGTACACACCGCATAGACGGGTCCATGGATTCCGCGCACGCCGCATAGACGGGTCCATGGATTCCGCGCACGCCGCATAGACGGGTCCATGGATTCCACGCACGCTGCATAGACAAGTCCATGGATTCCGCGCACACCGTGTAGACGGGTCCATGGATTCCGCGCACACCGCATAGACGGGTTGGACGGATTTGGCACACACTGCACCACTTTTAGAACACGAGACACTTTCACATCCTCTCAGCCGGCCTTGAAGAAATCCAGGGATTGTGGTTTGAACTGTTACAAGTGGTTTTGTTCTGATAATAGGCCCTCCAATATAGCTGCAGGCCCATGTTCCTGCACCCTCCCCCATCAGTGTCCCATGACCTGGTACCACCTACCTGTGGCAGTGAGCAGCAGCGAGCAGTCCTGGCCGTTCAGGTACTCCATGGCAGTGATGCGGGTGTAGCGTGGGTTCCCGTTGTGGAAGTAGTCCAGCTTCTCTCCTTTCTCCCAATCCCAGAAGCTGCACCACAGAAACAAAGAACTGCACGTGAGCGTCTGATCCCAGGTGTCATTCCCAGATCAGTGACCCGCTACAGACAGGAATACTATTATATTTTATAGGAGAAGGATATTATTATTATAGGTTTGGCCCACACAGGCTTACCAGATGCTGTCCTTGTCGGCGACGGCGATGCAGGAGGTGAACGGGTGAAACTTCACAACGGAGGGAACGCCGGGATTGCGGTTAATAAATATCTGATCGTCTAATCTGGTGACACCTGAGAGGAACACAAGATGGAGGAGATTTACTCGGATTGCTGTCAGGACAGAAATTGATGGGAAACCAACAATATTAAAAAGCCACCAAAACAAGAAACAGAGGGGAACCTCCAATGGGGACACATGTTCCAGTGACAGCCGTCTGAAGGGGGGTTGGGGGGGCAACAATTTTGTTTTTACTTTAACCCTTCCCTACTCTGTCCAAAATGAAAAAGAAATCTGTATCCCAATTGTTTTTAAGTGTTGTCATCCAGTCACATGATCTCTCTGTGGCAACTACAAGGGGCCCTCTCAGCGCACACGACACAGTTGTCACCATCAGGAGGCCCGCCCTGAGAAATGCCGTGCAGCTATTGGTGTATAGAGACAGGAAGTGGCTGCAATGTTTTAGTACACCTCCACGTCAACCAGTCCGGGTTTACACCGAATGGCAACCAATAGCAGTGCCACCCCCAGACCCCCGGTGCAGTCGGTACAATCACTGAATCTGGAGATATTCCTCAGACAGGGAGGCGGGCGCTCGGGTTTCCTCCTGGGATCCTTCAGCTCTTGGCAGACCAGACCCCGGCCTTCCTCTCCAACATATTACAGAGCCGAGTCTCTGCAGGCTGGATATCGATCACTGGCTGGACACTTGTCAGATCACATTCACTCTGCTTGGCAGGACAGGCGCCTCGCTAATACAATTCAAACCTCATATTCCCCACACAGGAAGGAGAAATGTCACCCCGCCAGTGTAATTCCGCACCGCCACCCAGGAAAGAAACAAGAGGATCGGGGGGGAGCAGAGAGAGACCTAAGAGGGTGTCCTCTGCCCCTTCAAATCACAGCCCCCTGCAGCTCTGACACCCCCTGTGCACCACAGCCCCTGCAGCTCTGACCCCCCCTGTAAACCACAGCCCCCTGTTGCTCTGCCCCCCGCCCTGTACACCACAGTCCCTGCAGCTCTGACCCCCCCTGTACATCACAGACCCCTTTACATCACAGCTCCGCCACCCCTTTACATCACAGCCCTCTGCAGTTCTGCCCCCCCACCCCTGTACATCACAGCACTCTTCAGCTCTGCCCCCCTTTACATCACAGCCCCCTGCAGCTCTGCCCCCCCTTTACATCACAGCCCTCTGCAGCTCTTCCCCCCCACCTTTACATCACAGCCCTCTGCAGCTCTGCCCCCACTTTACATCACAGCCCTCTGCAGCTCCCGCCCCCCCTTTACATCACAGCTTCACCCCCCCTTTACATCACAGGCCTCTGCAGCTCTGCCACCCCTTTACATCACAGCCCTCTGCAGCTCTGCCACCCCTTTACATCACAGCCCTCTGCAGCTCTGCCCCCCCATTGCATCACAGCCCTCTGCAGCTCTGCCCCCCCCCACCCCTTTACATCACAGCACTCTTCAGCTCTGCCCCCCCTTTACATCACAGACCCCTGCAGCTCTTCCCCCCCACCTTTACATCACAGCCCTCTGCAGCTCTGCCCCCCCTTTACATCACAGCCCTCTGCAGCTTTTCCCCCCCTTTACATCACAGCCCTCTGCAGCTCTGCCCCCCCTTTGCATCACAGCCCTCTGAAGCTCTGCCCCCTTTACATCACAGCCCTCTGCAGCTCTGCCCCCCTTTACATCACAGCCCTCTGCAGCTCTTTCCCCTTTACATCACAGCCCTCTGCAGCTCTGCCCCCCCACCCTTTAAATCACAACCCCCTGCAGCTCTGTCCACCCCCTTTACATCACAGCCCCCTGCAGATATGCCTTCCCTTCACATCACAGAGAGGAGAGTGTGTCCTCTTCTCCCTTACTCAGGTACACAAAGCGAGAGGCACATCCGCACTGGATGTATGATGGGAGCGGGAGCTGCTGGCGATAACTTAATATTAACAAGCTGGTAAATGGTTGCTGGGACTGCACTGCATCCTAACAACCAATCCCCAGCTTACTAATATGAAGAGTTAATTCCAGCAGCTCCCACCCTTGTCATCCATCCAGTGCTGCTGTGCCTCCCGCTTTGTATGGAAAACCGTTCTGCTTCCCTCTCTCCACCTTGCTGCGATAGTGGCAGCAGCGGAGGCAGGGAGGAGGAATCGGCTGCTAAATGGCAAAACCGGCACGGGTCTGGATGGGACAGCGTCTAGGATTGGGATCTGGACCACGGTCTGCCATTTAGTAACGGCTGCTCTATAATGTCCCATCCCCCAGTGTTATCTCTGTAGTTTCTAGTTTTATTTGTAGACCCGCAGAGGAGCGGGGTGCAGGAGGACACTGGGGAATTCATTGCTTCCCATCACCCGGCGGCCATGTTTGTGCGACTGACCTTTCTGTATAAGGTTCTGCGCTTGTCTCCGGACCTTGGCGTTGCGAAGGAACCTCCACTCTCGCTCTTTGCGGACTTGGCTCTCCATGTCATGCTCTTCAGGCATCTTGGGAAAAAACAGGACACACATTAACACACCACACTGCGGGGGGGAACAGGCCGCAGAATCAGCTTCTCTACATTAAAGTAAAGCTATGGCCGCTAATGAAATAAATGTGTGCCGCAGCAATCAATTATAAAAGTAGATTCCTAGGATTGTTTGACAACAATGCTGCACTGCCCCTGAATTCACAGCAGAGTTGTCACTCTCATGGGGGTGGTGCCTGAGTAGATGTTGCAAGGGGTGTGGCTATGAGTATTGTCACTGCCGATTCAGCTTGTAGCTCATCAATCGGCACCTGGCAACACCTAGTCCCGCCAACTGCATTCTGATTTGACAACCCTCCCACTGTGAGCTGCAGTGTCTGTAAGGGGGGAGCGTTTGAAACACCAATGGGGTTCTGGTTTCAGATTCTCTACGAGTCCCTGAAATTGTCCCCAAGGCACACTGGCTCTGATTTGGCAGCACTTCACAAAACGGGGACCCCCTCAGGAGGAAGGGAAAGGACCTGGAGAATCCACATACATACAATGAGAGCGCCAAACATCCAAGAATCCAACCTCATTTAGTGATGATATTGATTCTTAGAATAGAGAACGCATTTTGGGGGCCAAACCCCAAACTCCCCCCCCCCCCCTTTAGGGCTTAAGAATTCTAGCTGTGCTTAAATGGACTCAGGTGAGCAGATAAACAACTCTACATTGGAATGTCCTGCTAGGAAAGTTTTAGGAAGGACAGTTATGCCAGAGTTAGCGAATGGAGCAAAGAATTGGAGCAATGGAGCAACTTTCCTCTGGGGGTGATAAGCTGTCAAGTACCCCCTATATTTAAGCTCTGTGGGTGATGAGCTGTCAGTGCCCCCTGTACTTACCTCTGTGGGTGATGAGCTGTCAGTGCCCCCTGTACTTACCTCTGTGGGTGATGAGCTGTCAGTGCCCCCTGTACCTACCTCTGTGGGTCATGAGCTGTCAATGCTCCTGTAAATTTCTGTGTGGGTCATGAGCTGTCAGTACCCCATGTACTTACCTGTGTGGGTGATGAGCTGTCAGTACCCCATGTACTTACCTATGTGGGCGATGAGCTGTCAATGCCCCGGTACCTTTCTGTGTGGGCGATGAGCTGTCAGTGCCCCCTGTACTTACCTCTGTGGGTGATGAGCTGTCAGTGCCCCCTGTACCTACCTCTGTGGGTCATGAGCTGTCAGTGCCCCCTGTACCTACCTCTGTGGGTCATGAGCTGTCAGTGCCCCCTGTACCTACCTCTGTGGGTCATGAGCTGTCAGTGCCCCCTGTACCTACCTCTGTGGGTCATGAGCTGTCAGTGCCCCTGTACCTACCTCTGTGGGTCATGAGCTGTCGGTGCCCCTGTACCTGTGTGGGTGATGAGCTGTCAGTACCCCCTGTACTTACCTCTGTGGGTCAAGAGCTGTCAATGCCCCTGTACCTGTGTGGGTAATGAGCTGTCAGTACCCCATGTACTTACCTGTGTGGGTGATGAGCAGTCAGTGCCCCCACAGCCAGTGTAGTGCTTCAGGGATATAAAATCCAGACTCTTCTCTCTCTGCAGCGCATCCAGGATGGATCAGAGTGATTCCGATTGGTCAGTGCCGTCACAGAGCATCTCTCTGATCTGCCCCGGAGGTCCTGCAGAGATGGGAATGAGAAGAGCGGGGATTCTGAATCCTTGGAGCACTACATCGGCTGCAGGGGTGTGCAGTGCTCATCAGGAAATGGGGGGGGGGGGGTGTTCACGTTTTCATTTTTCTGCAACAGTGAACCCTTTATAGTTTTATAGTGTGTTCAGGCACAACCCATTTTCTTACTTTTGAGTGGTGAAGGGAAAGGATAGAACCCCTGCCTGATTTTTCCTCACTTCCTGTCCTGCTGACAACATTTTACCAGAAGTGAGAGGAACTTTCCAACACTGACATTATAACAGCTTTTCTTTAATAGAGAAGGGAAACTCCCCAGATTGTTTATTTCCGTGTCCCTGTTGCAGATTTCCCCTCACTTCCTGTCTGGAAGAACGTTCTCAGCAGAACAGGAAGTCGGGGGAAATCTCTCTAACGGAGCCCAGGACAGCAGACGGGTTCTAAATTTAATCAACTCTTCAGCTAGAGAATGATTTTGTCTGTAACCAGAGTTTTCCTTTAACTAGACCCAAAATGCGCCTCAGCTACGAAATCAATAAAAAGGCGTTGTCCCCCCGCGGTATACCTTCATAACCGGCTGGGCGAAGTACTTGGCGCTCCAGTCACAGAAGCCAGTCTGCAGAGAGCCTGAGATGAAGCCTTTATGAACCATCCCGTCTTCTCCGTCTTCACCTGTCTGCGGGGAGAAAGACATCGGTCAGCCAATCAAATTCCCAAAACACAGAGGAATGGGCGGTAACTGTCCACCGCAACCAATCAGAATCCAGTATAAGTATTTACTGCAATGGGCTGCACAGGATTCAGTGCCGTCACCTTACTGGAGGTTTTCCCTAATCTAGGCAAATGATTGACCATCTCCACTACAGAGAACGCCCAGATCTGGGGATCGTTTTCTTAATTTTGCTGAGTTTAGATTTGAAGTGTGATGTGCGTGGAATTGCGCTGGAATGATTTCTGTGCGTTTCCTCCCAGTGTTCGGATTTCCTGTCACACTCAGGATTCAAAAAGGTAAAAGGTTTATTTCTGAGAGCGCTGCGTCTGGATGATTCTATGAAAACTGTCCTAAGCTTCCTCGCAGCCAGAGGATGACATCAATGCTTGATTCTGTGACAACTGGGCTAAGTTCCCTCAGTGCCAGAGGATGACATCAATGGATGATTCTGTGAAAACTGTCCTAAGCTTCCTCGCAGCCAGAGGATGACATCAATGCTTGATTCTGTGACAACTGGGCTAAGTTCCCTCAGTGCCAGAGGATGACATCAATGGATGATTCTGTGAAAACTGGGCTATGTTGGTTTGGTGCTCCCCCCCCCCCCCCAAATCATTCCCTGGTCCCTCCTGCCTCACCCTGCCCCCCCTCCCATCTCAACCTGGCCCCTCCCCTCCCTACTTTATCCTTGCCCCCCCTTCTGCTTTATCCTTGCCCCCCCCTTCTACTTTATCCTTGCCCCCCCTTCTACTGTATCCTTGCCCCCCCCTTCTACTTTATCCTTGCCCCCCCCCTTCTACTTTATCCTTGCCCCCCCCCCTTCTACTTTATCCTGCCCCCCTCCCTTCTGCCTTATCCTTTCCCATCCTCTCCTGCCTTATCCCTGCGCCCCCCCCCTTCTGCCTTATCCTTGCCCCCCCCCTTCTGCCTTATCCTTGCCCCCCCCCCTTCTGCCTTATCCTTGCCCCCCCCCCCTTCTGCCTTATCCTTGCCCCCCCCCCCCTTCTGCCTTATCCTTGCCCCCCCCCCTTCTGCCTTATCCTTGCTCCCCCCCTTCTGCCTCATCCTTGCTCCCCCCCTTCTGCCTCATCCTGCCCCCCCTCTTGGTCCCTCCTGCCTCATCCTGGCCCCTCCTGCCCCCCTTTCTGGCTCCCTCCAACCCCCCCCCCACTGGCCCTTTTAATAAGCACATGTTGTTCTATGTAAGCTGGGCCAGGAGAAGAACAGTGTGAGCGTTCCGAGCGGCGGATCACCGAGCGAGAGCAGCTGAAACCGGATTAAATATTTATGAGCAGCAGACGGCTTTTAGGAGGCTCAGAGAGAAGAAGAGAAGGTGGTGGAGAGAAGAGAGCGCAGAAAATGTGACATGCACCGGTGTCAGGCCTGCGTGATATATGCAAATATATACCCATTACCGTACAACATACCGGAGGATTCCCATCACAGAGCGGGGTTCAGGATGGGTGCCGTATGTTTCTGCACATGGATGAACTATGAAGAAATATACTGAATAATGAAGATAAAGCCGCAGGTGTCCTTAAAGAGGAACTTCACCCAAAAGGGAGAGCGCCGCTCTTCCTCCACCCCCCCCCTCATATTTGGCACATTTGCGGGGGGGGGGGGGTACCTGGTTTTGACACGACCCGCTCCCACCTCCAATCAGATTGCCCCCCTCCTTCCACTACAGTCTTCTGGGACACATCACAGATCCCAAAAGGCTGAGGAGCGACTCAGATAACGCAGCGCGAGTCACAATTGTGCAGTGGGCAGCTGGCTGTGAATCCGCAACCAGTTGCAGCCAGCTGCCCACAGCTAATGTGCCCAGTGAAGGAACCATCCAGCTGAGGACAGCTCTGGATCCCGGGATGGGTAAGGCCCCGTACACACGGCCGAGGAACTCGACGTGCTTGGCACGTCGAGTTCTGGGATGAAGCCGCCGAGGAGCTCGGCGGGCCGCCTTCTCCCATAGAACAACGAGAAAATAGAGAACATGTTCTCTATTTTCTCGTCGAGCTCCTCGGCGGCTCCATCGAGCCAAAACTGTACAGACGACAGAGTTTCTCGGCAGAATCTGGGTTTTGACCGAGTTTCTCGGTGAATTCTGCCGAGAAACTCTGTCGTGTGTACGGGGCCTAAGAGTCTAATTATTACATGCCAGCAGACAGAGTTTTTGTAGAAAGGTGGCTGAAGAAGAGGACCTTCCAACGATATGCACATATTCAGTTCAGCCTCCACAATAAAGGTTTATATACTAGATTTAAAAAATGTCCAGCCATTTCCCCTGCTGCCATCTTGGATCCAGGACCATCGGGAGACACCTACTCCTTCCTGTCTGTCACAGCCAGACCCCCCCCCCATCACATTTCCCCTGCTGCTATCTTGGATCCGGGACCACCGGGAGCCGCCTACTACTTCCTGACTGTCACAGCCAGACCCTCCCGATGACATTTCACCTGCTGCCATCTTGGATCCAGAACCACTGGGAGCCGCCTACTACTTCCTGACTGTCACAGCCAGACCCTCCCGATGACATTTCACCTGCTGCCATCTTGGATCCAGAACCACTGGGAGCCGCCTACTACTTCCTGACTGTCACAGCCAGACCCCCCCAATGACATTTCACCTGCTGCTATCTTGGATCCAGGACCATCGGGAGCCACCTACTACTTCCCGACTGTCACAGCCAGACCCCCCCCGATGACATTTCACCTGCTGCCATCTTGGATCCAGAACCACTGGGAGCCGCCTACTACTTCCTGACTGTCACAGCCAGACCCTCCCGATGACATTTCACCTGCTGCTATCTTGGATCCAGGACCATCGGGAGCCACCTACTACTTCCTGACTGTCACAGCCAGACCCTCCCGATGACATTTCACCTGCTGCCATCTTGGATCCAGAACCACTGGGAGCCGCCTACTACTTCCTGACTGTCACAGCCAGACCCTCCCGATGACATTTCACCTGCTGCTATCTTGGATCCAGGACCATCGGGAGCCACCTACTACTTCCTGACTGTCACAGCCAGACCCCCCTGATGACATTTCCCCTGCTGCTATCTTGGATCCGGGACCATCGGGAGCCACCTACTACTTCCTGACGGTCGTAGCCAGACCCCCCCGCTGACATTTCCCCTGCTGCCATCTTGGATTCAGAACCATCGGAAGCCACCTACTACTTCCCCTGCTGCCATCTTGGATCCAGAACCACCGGGAGCCACCTACTTCCTGACTGTCACAGCCAGACACCCCCAATGACATTTTCCCTGCTGCCATCTTGGATCCAGAACCTGCCTACTACTTCCTGACGGTCACAGCCAGACCCCCCCCCCCCCCGATGACATTTCCCCTGCTGCCATCTTGGATTCAGAACCATCGGGAGCCGCCTACTACTTCCTGTCACAGCCAGACCCCCCCCCCCCGATGGCTTTTCCCCTGCTGCCATCTTGGATCCAGAACCATCGAGAGCCGCCTACTACTTCCTGACCATCACAGCAACCCCGCCCCCCCCCCCCCCCCCCCACATGACACACACCATACATCTCACACGCAGCTTCTGGTTGACATCAGCGCCGGGTGACACAGACGCTTTGGCAACCAGTAAAAGCCATAGCGCTATGGCACTGGCTGGGGGGGGGGGGGGGGATTTTGTGCTACTTCTTCAATCTCATAAGATTACGGAAGTCCCTGCCCTGTGTGACGAGGATACCCCCCAGGAAGCTGAGGGGAGCCAGAAGATATTCTCACCGAGGCCAGAAAACCAGAAGAAGGAGGGGGTATGCAGTTACAACAGGAACATGAGGAGGGACTAGGTAAGGGGGGGTGGGTAAACTTTAAAAACGAACCCCCCACTGTCAGGGTCTGCAACTTGCCACCCTCACATCTGTTATGACACGTGGCCCCCTGAAGCCCTTGCAGATCAGACTGTTTTATATATAAACGTGTTCTGTGGTCCAGCACTTTAGTCCAAGTGAAAACTGCAAATCCGGACTGAAGGGAAGGGGAAGAAACCGCTAGAACAATGATAGGTTAGTCTTCACAATAGCAGAGCTAAAGCCGTTCATCCTCCTAGGACACTAGCAAAAAACGGAGGCATGATGGGAGTAGGAGGGGAGAAATGCACCAATAAGCTTTGCCACCAATCCTGCTTCATGAAATCTGCTTTTTGTTTTCTTGGTGAATCAATTTGCTCATCACAGGCTAAATATCGATCACTGAATATCCCGCTAAAGGAAGGCTTACCTGGTCAGGGCCTTTGTCGAACATCTTGCGGGTGCGGGGGAACTGGTGGGAATGGGGCGTGTACTGGACCCCCATAGCCGTTCCCACATTGGCTGGCCGGTTGGAAGGAAGCTCCCTGTTGGCAGGAGGTTTTGACATGTCGATGGTAAGGCTGGAGCTGCTGGTACTTGGAGTTGGAGGGGACCCCCTGAAGGAACAGCAAATGTCACTTTATCACTTTTCTCTTTAACAGGCAATGTGTCACAGACAGAAAGTAACAAAAATTATACTTGTAAAAAAAAATATAAAGTATATCCTGTATGTTCTGCACTGATCACTGAAAACGAATAGCAGGTACTTTAAAGAAGCCAAAATACAGGGGCTGTCAATGCAGAGGTTGGTAAAGCAGTTGTAAAGTCACAGCTATCAAAAACTTTTATCCTCTCTGTTTAAGCTCATATTAAGAGCCGGTTCACACAGGGTACGCGACTCAGCCGCCTGACAAGTCGCGGCGGGTTCTGTTCAATGGAACCGTTCTATTAGGAGAAACTCAAGTCGCTTTGACTTGGAAAAAGGTTCTTGTACGACTTTGGGGGCGACTTGCATTGACTTCAATACAGAAGTCATTTTGCAAGTCGCCTAAGTGCAGTATGTGTTTTTAAAAAAAATAATGCTACATTCTTTTTCTGCAGAGCACGGCCTGAGGTGGGGGGGGAGCAGTTCAGAAATGCTCGGAAAGACTCAGTAATACTCAGTTCCAGAGCCTTTCCGTGCGTTTCCGAGGCTCTCCGGCGGCGCCCCCCCGCACCTCTGGCCACATGCGGTATTGCATGCCATTGAAGTCAATGCGGAACAAATTATCTTCATTTCCATTGACTTCAATGGGGAAAGTCGCTTTGATACACAAGTACGTTGGATTACGAGCATTCTCCTGGAACAGATTATGCTCAAAATCGGAGGTTCAACTAAAGATCTAAAGCAGAGAAGTATTTAATAGATTTGACTCTACAACCACTTTACGAAAGAGGAGGGGAGAGGGAGAGAGAGACGGAGAGAGAGAGAGAGAGAGGGAGAGGGAGAGGGAGAGGGAGAGAGAGAGAGAGAGAGAGAGAGAGAGAGAGAGAGAGAGAGAGAGAGAGAGAGAGGGGGAGAGAGAGAGAGAGAGAGAGAGAGAGAGAGAGAAGAGAGAGAAGAGAGAGAGAGAGAGAAGAGAGAAAGAGAGAGAAAGAGAGAGAGAGAGAGAAAGAGAGAAGAGAGAAAGAGAGAGAGGGAAACAGAGAGGGAGGGAGAGAGAGGGAAAGAGAGAGAGGGAAGAGAGAGAGAGACGGAGAGAGATGGAGAGAGAGAGAGAGAGAGAGAGAGAGGGAGGGGAAATGCAGTCATGCTGAAAAGAGAACAGAATGACAGAGGAACGTAATCTGACCACGTATCAGGGATCAGCAGCCATGATTAGCGTGGTCAGATTACATAGAAGAAAACAGGAACAGGCAGGATTAACCAGGTATTGTACATAATGAAAAAAATCTGGTCTTAAAGGCACAGGAGCATTTTTTTATAATTTTTTTCTAGGGTTACAACCACTTTAAAATGCTTCCTATCTGCCCTGGGCTCAGTACTTTATATATCAGAGACTCAAAGTACTGAGGCCAGTAAGAAACTGAAGTGAAAGTCACTATAGGGAGAGCACTCGGCCCCACACTAGAGAATTGTCACTGGCAAGAGGCAGCTTGCCAGATGGGCAAATGGCAGCCATTGAGGTTGTGCGGAGAACTCACTATAGTGACTTGTAACTCATTTCATGCAATCTACATTCGGCTGCGTACAGCCAGATCCCTGGTCTCTTCTCACTTCCTGCAATCTACATTCGGCTGTGTACAGCCAGATCCCTGGTCTCTTCTCACTTCCTGCAATCTACATTCCGCTGTGTGCAGCCAGATCCCTGGTCTCTTCTCACTTCCTGCAATCTACATTCTGCTGTGTACAGCCAGATCCCTGGTCTCTTCTCACTTCCTGCAATCTACATTCCGCTGTGTGCAGCCAGATCCCTGGTCTCTTCTCACTTCCTGCAATCTACATTCTGCTGTGTACAGCCAGATCCCTGGTCTCTTCTCACTTCCTGCAATCTACATTCCGCTGTGTACAGCCAGATCCCTGGTCTCTTCTCACTTCCTGCAATCTACATTCCGCTGTGTACAGCCAGATCCCTGGTCTCTTCTCACTTCCTGCAATCTACATTCCGCTGTGTGCAGCCAGATCCCTGGTCTCTTCTCACTTCCTGCAATCTACATTCTGCTGTGTACAGCCAGATGCCTGGTCTCTTCTCACTTCCTGCAATCTACATTCTGCTGTGTACAGCCAGATCCCTGGTCTCTTCTCACTTCCTGCAATCTACATTCCGCTGTGTACAGCCAGATCCCTGGTCTCTTCTCACTTCCTGCAATCTACATTCCGCTGTGTACAGCCAGATCCCTGGTCTCTTCTCACTTCCTGCAATCTACATTCCGCTGTGTACAGCCAGATCCCTGGTCTCTTCTCACTTCCTGCAATCTACATTCCGCTGTGTACAGCCAGATCCCTGGTCTCTTCTCACTTCCTGCAATCTACATTCGGCTGTGTGCAGCCAGATCCCTGGTCTCTTCTCACTTCCTGCAATCTACATTCCGCTGTGTACAGCCAGATCCCTGGTCTCTTCTCACTTCCTGCAATCTACATTCCGCTGTGTGCAGCCAGATCCCTGGTCTCTTCTCACTTCCTGCAATCTACATTCTGCTGTGTACAGCCAGATGCCTGGTCTCTTCTCACTTCCTGCAATCTACATTCTGCTGTGTACAGCCAGATCCCTGGTCTCTTCTCACTTCCTGCAATCTACATTCCGCTGTGTACAGCCAGATCCCTGGTCTCTTCTCACTTCCTGCAATCTACATTCCGCTGTGTGCAGCCAGATCCCTGGTCTCTTCTCACTTCCTGCAATCTACATTCCGCTGTGTGCAGCCAGATCCCTGGTCTCTTCTCACTTCCTGCAATCTACATTCTGCTGTGTACAGCCAGATGCCTGGTCTCTTCTCACTTCCTGCAATCTACATTCCGCTGTGTACAGCCAGATCCCTGGTCTCTTCTCACTTCCTGCAATCTACATTCCGCTGTGTACAGCCAGATCCCTGGTCTCTTCTCACTTCCTGCAATCTACATTCCGCTGTGTACAGCCAGATCCCTGGTCTCTTCTCACTTCCTGCAATCTACATTCCGCTGTGTACAGCCAGATCCCTGGTCTCTTCTCACTTCCTGCAATCTACATTCCGCTGTGTACAGCCAGATCCCTGGTCTCTTCTCACTTCCTGCAATCTACATTCTGCTGTGTACAGCCAGATCCCTGGTCTCTTCTCACTTCCTGCAATCTACATTCCGCTGTGTACAGCCAGATCCCTGGTCTCTTCTCACTTCCTGCAATCTACATTCCGCTGTGTACAGCCAGATCCCTGGTCTCTTCTCACTTCCTGCAATCTACATTCCGCTGTGTACAGCCAGATCCCTGGTCTCTTCTCACTTCCTGCAATCTACATTCGGCTGTGTGCAGCCAGATCCCTGGTCTCTTCTCACTTCCTGCAATCTACATTCCGCTGTGTGCAGCCAGATCCCTGGTCTCTTCTCACTTCCTGCAATCTACATTCCGCTGTGTACAGCCAGATCCCTGGTCTCTTCTCACTTCCTGCAATCTACATTCCGCTGTGTACAGCCAGATCCCTGGTCTCTTCTCACTTCCTGCAATCTACATTCCGCTGTGTACAGCCAGATCCCTGGTCTCTTCTCACTTCCTGCAATCTACATTCCGCTGTGTACAGCCAGATCCCTGGTCTCTTCTCATTTCCTGCAATCTACATTCCGCTGTGTACAGCCAGATCCCTGGTCTCTTCTCACTTCCTGCAATCTACATTCCGCTGTGTACAGCCAGATCCCTGGTCTCTTCTCACTTCCTGCAATCTACATTCCGCTGTGTACAGCCAGATCCCTGGTCTCTTCTCACTTCCTGCAATCTACATTCCGCTGTGTGCAGCCAGATCCCTGGTCTCTTCTCACTTCCTGCAATCTACATTCCGCTGTGTACAGCCAGATCCCTGGTCTCTTCTCACTTCCTGCAATCTACATTCCGCTGTGTGCAGCCAGATCCCTGGTCTCTTCTCACTTCCTGCAATCTACATTCCGCTGTGTACAGCCAGATCCCTGGTCTCTTCTCACTTCCTGCAATCTACATTCCGCTGTGTGCAGCCAGATCCCTGGTCTCTTCTCACTTCCTGCAATCTACATTCTGCTGTGTACAGCCAGATGCCTGGTCTCTTCTCACTTCCTGCAATCTACATTCTGCTGTGTACAGCCAGATCCCTGGTCTCTTCTCACTTCCTGCAATCTACATTCCGCTGTGTACAGCCAGATCCCTGGTCTCTTCTCACTTCCTGCAATCTACATTCCGCTGTGTGCAGCCAGATCCCTGGTCTCTTCTCACTTCCTGCAATCTACATTCCGCTGTGTGCAGCCAGATCCCTGGTCTCTTCTCACTTCCTGCAATCTACATTCTGCTGTGTACAGCCAGATGCCTGGTCTCTTCTCACTTCCTGCAATCTACATTCCGCTGTGTACAGCCAGATCCCTGGTCTCTTCTCACTTCCTGCAATCTACATTCCGCTGTGTACAGCCAGATCCCTGGTCTCTTCTCACTTCCTGCAATCTACATTCCGCTGTGTACAGCCAGATCCCTGGTCTCTTCTCACTTCCTGCAATCTACATTCCGCTGTGTACAGCCAGATCCCTGGTCTCTTCTCATTTCCTGCAATCTACATTCCGCTGTGTACAGCCAGATCCCTGGTCTCTTCTCACTTCCTGCAATCTACATTCTGCTGTGTACAGCCAGATCCCTGGTCTCTTCTCACTTCCTGCAATCTACATTCCGCTGTGTACAGCCAGATCCCTGGTCTCTTCTCACTTCCTGCAATCTACATTCCGCTGTGTACAGCCAGATCCCTGGTCTCTTCTCACTTCCTGCAATCTACATTCCGCTGTGTACAGCCAGATCCCTGGTCTCTTCTCACTTCCTGCAATCTACATTCGGCTGTGTGCAGCCAGATCCCTGGTCTCTTCTCACTTCCTGCAATCTACATTCCGCTGTGTGCAGCCAGATCCCTGGTCTCTTCTCACTTCCTGCAATCTACATTCCGCTGTGTACAGCCAGATCCCTGGTCTCTTCTCACTTCCTGCAATCTACATTCCGCTGTGTACAGCCAGATCCCTGGTCTCTTCTCACTTCCTGCAATCTACATTCCGCTGTGTACAGCCAGATCCCTGGTCTCTTCTCACTTCCTGCAATCTACATTCCGCTGTGTACAGCCAGATCCCTGGTCTCTTCTCATTTCCTGCAATCTACATTCCGCTGTGTACAGCCAGATCCCTGGTCTCTTCTCACTTCCTGCAATCTACATTCCGCTGTGTACAGCCAGATCCCTGGTCTCTTCTCACTTCCTGCAATCTACATTCCGCTGTGTACAGCCAGATCCCTGGTCTCTTCTCACTTCCTGCAATCTACATTCCGCTGTGTGCAGCCAGATCCCTGGTCTCTTCTCACTTCCTGCAATCTACATTCCGCTGTGTGCAGCCAGATCTCTGGTCTCTTCTCACTTCCTGCAATCTACATTCCGCTGTGTACAGCCAGATCCCTGGTCTCTTCTCACTTCCTGCAATCTACATTCCGCTGTGTACAGCCAGATCCCTGGTCTCTTCTCACTTCCTGCAATCTACATTCCGCTGTGTACAGCCAGATCCCTGGTCTCTTCTCACTTCCTGAAATCTACATTCCGCTGTGTACAGCCAGATCCCTGGTCTCTTCTCACTTCCTGCAATCTACATTCCGCTGTGTACAGCCAGATCCCTGGTCTCTTCTCACTTCCTGCAATCTACATTCCGCTGTGTACAGCCAGATCCCTGGTCTCTTCTCACTTCCTGCAATCTACATTCCGCTGTGTACAGCCAGATCCCTGGTCTCTTCTCACTTCCTGCAATCTACATTCCGCTGTGTACAGCCAGATCCCTGGTCTCTTCTCATTTCCTGCAATCTACATTCTGCTGTGTACAGCCAGATCCCTGGTCTCTTCTCACTTCCTGCAATCTACATTCCGCTGTGTACAGCCAGATCCCTGGTCTCTTCTCACTTCCTGCAATCTACATTCCGCTGTGTGCAGCCAGATCCCTGGTCTCTTCTCACCACTTGGACTTTGTTACCTTTATTTCCATGTCAAAGGCAGCCTACGTCTTTCTCTCACTGCGGATTATTTGTTACCTGAAGTCCTGCCAAGAAATGATCTGCCATTGTGCAATACATCAATAACACATTTCAGGACCTTCTTACCCGACTTGATGGATCAGCATGCCTTTGTTGGTGGGACTGGCCGGGGCAGACTGCGTCAGCGCTGCGGCATCCAGAATGCGCTGTGGCCGGGTGCTCACGGTGGCCTGTGGAAAGATACGAATAAAATCTGAGTCTCCAGGAACAAGCTGCAGCAGGGTAGCGCGCTTCCGACAGCCGCGCAGCGAAATATATGACTGTGGATAACCGGTGTCCCATGAGGGCCATCAAACACCGGACCCTCTCCAAGGATGACGCCGCCGCCATATAAATCATTAAGAATAATAAAAAAGCCAAGTACAGGCTTCTAGCGACATACTCCGAATGTTACTTCTCTCCATGCGACGCTTTATATGATAAACAGCCATTATTTCTATTCGCATTGCCTGTACATAAAACTAGATTGGGATTCAGCTCTTCAAAAGCATAAGTTCACATTTTGGAACATGTTTGGACACTAGCGGCTTATATGAATGAAGCTGACAGCCTGTTGGAGAGAACTCAGAAGTCTCAGCCTGCAAGTCTGTCTGGTGACAGGTTCCCTTTAAAGCACTCTCAGCAGCAGAGGATGAGTGGCAGTGTGTGGGCGGAGGGGGGGAGAGGGAATCCCCCTGGCAGCCGCTGTCACCGAGTCCTAGCAGAATTTTCCGAGCGCATCCCAATGGCGGTCCTCGGGGAGGAGAGCCGCTCTGCTGCATGCAGGACATGGAAATGCTGCGACGAGACGGGAAATCCCGGGAATCGCTTTTCTCCAATTCAGTGTAATTCCCGGGAGCCTCATTATCAAATATCCGTCCTACATGGTGTCATACCTCCCCAACGCAGAAAGATGCAGACTATCCCTCCTCCACTTACACCTCACAACGCTGGATATATTACACCCTCCACCACAGAGCTCATACATTGTATATTACCCCCCCCCCTTCACCACAGAGCTCATACATTGTATACTGCCCCCCCCCCGCACCACAGAGCTCATACATTGTATATTACCCCACCCTCCACCATAGAGCTCATACATTGTATATTACCCCACCCTCCACCATAGAGCTCATACATTGTATACTGCCCCCCTCCCCACCACAGAGGTCAAAAATTGTATATTACCCCCCCCTCCACAGAGCTCTTACATTGTATATGACACACCCCCTGCCCCAATCACAGAGCTCATACATTGTAAATTGTCCCCCCACACAGAGTTCATTCACTGTATATTATCACCCCCCCCCCTCCCCATAGAGCTTATACATTGTATATGACCACCACCGAGCTCATATATTGTATATTTTTATACCCCCCCCCCCCCCCACACAGAGGTCAGACAACCCACCTTATAGGCAATACTGTTGAGGACTTTCATAGCGAGGTCGGAAGCTTCTGGGTAGGGATCTGCAGCCAGGTGAAGGAGCACCCGCCATATCTGGGTGTACACGCTGTTGAAGGACACGCCTACAGGAGAAAAAGGTTCACGTGTCAGTCACTGGCTAGAACCCTCCGGCCATAATATACTCATTAAAGGCCCACCCCAGGGGGGTAAGTATTGTATGTAATGGCAAATTAATTTATAGGTCTGTCAGGTTTGTATTGTGGTCTGTGACCCCCATAGTGGAAATGTATCCTCATTTCCTGTCCCTGTGGTTCCCTCTCATTAGGACAGGAATTAGGATAAAACTCCACAATGATGACACGGGCAGCAAAAAAAAAAAAAAAAAAAATGATTTAACACCCCCTCCCAAGGCCTATGTGGAGTTGGTCTGTAATAAAGAAAAAAGTAGACATCTTCCATCCCACTGAACCAGCAACTCAGATCTCTCACTATGACATCACAGACTGGCTTTTTCCATACCTGCAGGACAGAGACCAGGATGTGAGGGGAGATCCCTATAAAGGACCACTAGAGGGCGATACAGGGACAAGATTCTCATTCTGAGTCATTGTGTTTCTATGAGATCGCTTCATATGTGTAGAGTGTGTGTGTGTGTGTGTGTGTGTGTGTGTGTGTGTGTGTGTGTGTGTGTGTGTGTGTGTATATATATATATATATATATATAAATAAATAAATAAATAAAGGAACAAAGAAGCTCCTGGGATATTGATCTGGTCAGTTTGATATCAGAGGGGGTTGTTAATTAGTTTCAGCTGCTTTGGTGTTGAATTAAAGACAGACGCACTAGATGGGCAACAATGAGACGACCTCCAAAACAGGAATGGTTTTACAGGTGGAGGCCACTGACATTTTTTCGCCTACAAATCTGTTTTTCACTAGTTTTTGTATTTGGCTAGGGTCAGTGTCACTACTGGTAGCATGAGGAGATACCTGGACCCAATAGAGATTGCACAGGAGCTACAACTCCTCCCAGGTTGGCACATCAATACGTGTCATTGCCAGAAGGTTTGCCGTGTCTCCCAGCACAGTCTCAAGAGCATGGAGGAGATTCCAGGAGACAGGCAGGTACTCTAGGAGAGCTGAACAGGGCCGCTGAAGGTTCTTAACCCATCAGTAGGACCGATATCTACTTCTTTGTGTGAGGAGGAACAGGATGAGCACTGCCAGAGCCCTACAAAATGACCTCCAGCAGGCCACTGGTGTGAGAGTGATCCTAGGGCCCGACGTCCTCTAGTGGGCCCTGTGCTCACTGCCTGGCACTGTGGCGCTTGATTGGCATTTGCCATTAAACACCAAAATTGGCAGGTCTGCCACTGGCGTCCTGCGCTTTTCACGGATTAGAGCAGGATCACCCAGAGCACATGTGACATGAAAGTGTCTAGAGAAATCGTGGAGAACGTTATGCTGGCTGTAACATCGTTCAGCATGACCGGTATGGTGGTGGGTCAGTGATAGTCCAGGGAGGCATATCCATGGAGGGACATAGACACACTCCTAAACCTTGTGCCTGACCTTACAAATGCTCTTCTGGAAGAATGGTCAAACATTCCCATAGACACTCCTAAACCTTGTGGACGGCCTTCCCAGAAGAGTTAAAGCTGTTATAGCTGCAAAGGGCGGGGCCAACTCAATATTGAACCCTACGGACTAAGAATGGGATGCCATTAAAGTTCATGTGTGTGACAAGGCAGGTGTCCCAATACTTTTGGTAATGTAATATATATTCGGAAAGCAGAGACCCTGTAGAATAGAATGGTGGCTGTTGAAATGTTTTATGTCAAACTGTCCTGGAAGGACCGGTAATGGCGGCGGCCATCCTGGAAGGACCGGTAATGGCGGCGGCCCTCCTGGAAGGACCGGTAATGGCGGCGGCCCTCCTGGAAGGACCGGAAATGGCGGCGGCCCTCCTGGAAGGACCGGAAATGGCGGCGGCTCTCCCGGAAGGACCGGTAATGGCGGCGGCCCTCCTGAAATGACCGGTAAAGTTCATGTGTGTGACAAGGCAGGTGTCCCAATACTTTTGGTAATGTAATATATATTCGGAAAGCAGAGACCCTGTAGAATAAAATGGTGGCTGTTGAAATGTTTTATGTCAAACTGTCCTGGAAGGACCGGTAATGGCGGCGTCTGGCCTGGAAGGACCGGTAATGGCGGCGTCTGGCCTGGAAGGACCGGTAATGGCGGCGTCTGGCCTGGAAGGACCGGTAATGGCGGCGTCTGGCCTGGAAGGACCGGTAATGGCGGCGTCCGGCCTGGAAGGACCGGTAATGGCGGCGTCCGGCCTGGAAGGACCGGTAATGGCGGCGGCCCTCCTGGAAGGACCGGTAATGGCGGCGGCCCTCCTGGAAGGACCAGTAATGGCGGCGTCCCTCCTGGAAGGACCAGTAATGGCGGTGTCTGTCCTTACACACTCTCCTGCCAGACCTCTAATTTACACGGCTTTGCTCTACCGCTCCCACAATGAAGCAGTTTCTCCCTCAATCTGTACAATTTGTAAAGGAGGCAGCTGCTAATGATCACCAGGAACCCCAGAGGACTCTGAGACCGACGCCAGCAAACCAAGATCAAAAGAGGCAGCAGGGGGAGGAAGATGACAGAGAGTAACAGGGGGGGGGGGGGGTAATGGCGGGGAGCCCAGAGTGAGGAAACATCACAATGAAGAGGTGGGATAAAAGAAGCGGAGGGAAGAGAAGATGAAAAGATGAAGATGACAAGCAGAGAAAGATGGAGGCGCAGGGGAGCGATGTGAGCATGATCATCCTCACATTTCACTGGAGGGGAGGGGGGGCGGCGGGTGAGAGGAGGCAGGAGGGAATCCCAAGATGGGGGGATCCCAGTTGGTGTGATTTTGCTATGTAAAGGCGTAGGAGTGCGGCGTTATATTCCAACCTTGGCCTGACACAATTCACAGGAAAGCCGCGAAGAAATATCTGGACAGAAACTTGTTTAGAATAATTTGCACGTCGCTCGATCTGAATTAATTATCAGGAAGACAAACAGAGCCAAGAGAACAATCCACACCTGAAGACTCATCCCGACTTCACCCACATAATCAACCCGCTAGCGGCCAGCGCAACCCAACCCCCCGCCATGTGCAGGGCCGTCTTAATAGCATCATGGGCCCCTGGGCAAAGTAATGCTCTGGGGCCCCTACAATGATGACAGTGCAGGAAAACAGACATTAAGTAGGTAGGCGGCAGACTGCCACTTCCCTTTGCATCCATCACTCTCTGCTATCATGGGCTCAAGGACCAGCTGCTTTGGGGAAAGTGCAGGGGCCCCCTATGCAGCTGGGGCCCCTGGGCAGTGCCCAGGTGTGCCCTCTCATTAAGACAGCCCTGGCCATGTGTCTTCATCACAAAACCCCAATGATGTAAAAATACTAGAGACTGACCATCAGAGACTGCTACCACATCACAGGGGACCATCAGAGACTGCTACCACATCACAGGGGACCATCAGAGACTGCTACCACATCACAGGGGACCATCAGAGACTGCTACCACATCACAGGGGACCATCAGAGACTGCTACCACATCACAGGGGACCATCAGAGACTGCAACCACATCACAGGGCACCATCAGAGACTGCTACCACATCACTGACCATCAGAGACTGCTACCACATCACAGGGGACCATCAGAGACTGCTACCACATCACAGGGGACCATCAGAGACTGCTACCACATCACAGGGGACCATCAGAGACTGCTACCACATCACTGACCATCAGAGACTGCTACCACATCACTGACCATCAGAGACTGCTACCACATCACAGGGGACCATCAGAGACTGCTACCACATCACAGGGGACCATCAGAGACTGCTACCACATCACAGGGGGCCATCAGAGACTGCTACCACATCACAGGGGACCATCAGAGACTGCTACCACATCACAGGGGACCATCAGAGACTGCTACCACATCACAGGGGACCATCAGAGACTGCTACCACATCACAGGGGGCCATCAGAGACTGCTACCACATCACAGGGGACCATCAGAGACTGCTACCACATCACAGGGGACCATCAGAGACTGCTACCACATCACTGACCATCAGAGACTGCTACCACATCACAGGGGACCATCAGAGACTGCTACCACATCACAGGGGACCATCAGAGACTGCTACCACATCACTGACCATCAGAGACTGCTACCACATCACAGGGGACCATCAGAGACTGCTACCACATCACTGACCATCAGAGACTGCTACCACATCACTGACCATCAGAGACTGCTACCACATCACAGGGGACCATCAGAGACTGCTACCACATCACAGGAGACCACCAGAGACTGCTACCACATCACAGGGGACCATCAGATACTGCTACCACATCACAGGGGACCGCCAGATACTGCTACCACATCACAGGGGACCGCCAGAGACTGCTACCACATCACAGGAGACCACCAGAGACTGCTAACACATCACATGAGACCACCAGAGACTCCTACCAAATCAAAGGGGACCATCAGAGACTGCTACCACATCACAGGGGACCGCCAGAGACTGCTACCACGTTACAGGAGACCACCAAAAACTGCTACCACGTTACAGGAGACCAACAAAAACTGCTACCATGTTACAGGAGACGGCCACCACATTACAGGAGACCACCAGAGACTGCTACCACGTTACAGGAGTTTTCTGTCATGTACAGACATACAAATCTTTTGGCAGGTAAAACGGCGCCAAGAAATGTACTTTGTATGTGTTTAACAGTTTGCCAGGAGTTCAGCTTTAGGCCCCTTTCACACTGATGTGGTTTTGGGTTTGCTGCACTTTCTCATAGAGTTCTATTATGTCCCGTGGTTTTAGTGCGGCTCCTGAAAGCACACCAAAAGACCCGTATGCAGGCAAACATAATAGAACTCAATGGGAAGGTGCAGCAAACCTGCGGATACACTACACCTGCAGTGCAGTCACACCACACCAATGTGAAAGTGGTCTTGTGACAGACCCAACCAGGACAGGGGCTTTTGAAGGGGACTGCAGGGAGGCCTCTTGAATACTGACTATGGACCCTGGCTCTTAAGGGAACACTACTCTTTGGGAGGTGGGTGCCTGGAAGACCCTTAGAGTGGTCTTGCTTTGGATTCAAGTCCATGTCTCCTCAAAACACACAAACTCTGGGAAATGGAGGACCCAGATACATATTTGGGGTCTTCTATGCCCAAACCAGCAATGACTGCTTTAGATTGTGATACTCAGATTAGTTGTTAATATGATCGGCTCAACCCAACCTGATTCTGGGGTCTCCTGATATCTGTTGAAGGTGTTATATGTTAATTGTCCCATTATATGACTCCTATGGGTTCATTCCCATTGTTAATTGAGTCACCTATTGTTTCTGTCTGATCATCTCTTGGAGATGGGAATATTGTGTCCACGTTACCTTGTCATCGAACCATTGTGGGATGTTTATGATGATGTGTAATGTACTTTGTATTCAGGGTTGTAGCCTTGGTGCTGAAAAGTCTGGATGGGCTTAGAGTCACCTAGGGGGCTAGTCACCTAGCTTAATGTTTATGTTGGTTGTTCCATAGCCATGTTAAATATATTCCTGTATACAGTTTCCTTAGCATACGATAATGTGATCAGGTTCACCTGATCTGGTGTGCTATATATTCTGTGCGACTTTACAATAAAGTTAGTTCCAGTTTGCATCTAAGCTAGTGTTGTATAGTCTTGGATGCTCAGCTACAATACCCGGTTCCTGGGTCCAGACTGGAGGAAGCTAAATCTTGACGGAAGCAGCCAAGCTGGGTGCTGGACAGTTCTGTTACAGGCCCTAACGCTAATGTTTTGGGGCCCCCCCCCCCTCCCTTTTCCCCAGGGCCCTATAAACACACATATGAGGGTTTCTCACCTATCAGAGAGTTGAGTGAGGAGTAGGAGCTGACCCGTCTCATCTTGTCGATGGTCTCGAAGGACAGAATGTATTCCTCATTGTCTGGGCTGCCCAGGGTGCTGCTGGCACTGCTGCTGGTGCTGAGGTTCCCCGGGGAGAAAGCTACACCAACCACACCTGGATGAAAAAAAAATAAAAAAAAGAAAAAAACACAAAATATCACAATCTATAAAAAAATTCAATAAATGATTTTTTAACAAGAGATCGTGGATGCTGAGGTGTCCTGGGGAAAATTAGTTACTCTTAACGAATTACCCACTTCAGCCCGATTGAGTTCATTTACATGCAAAAGACCCCTCCAGGCTTCATGCGGTCCCTAAGCCCCGGCTGGTACGGTAATCACATGACCGGTGACAACTCTGATTGGATCTTTTTATGAGAAATTATTTCACGTCAATAGACACGAATGCCTTTAATGAAAGGCTTGTTACGGATTCTGGTGAGTCGGCTTTCCCTTCTGGCCATATCGGATTTGGCACAGACTGAGGGATTTTATATCCACCCCCAAAGCGCTGGTCACACTTTTCCCATCACCCCCAGACTGATATAAAGAGCGCCACCTACCCATCACCCCCAGACTGATATAAAGAGCGCCACCTACCCATCACCCCCAGACTGATATAAAGAGCGCCACCTACCCATCACCCCCAGACTGATATAAAGAGCGCCACCTACCCATCACCCCCAGACTGATATAAAGAGCGCCAACCCACACAACATAACATCTTATCGTGTCACATTAAAATCAGAATTGTGTCTACAATGAGTCACACGATGCCCACACCATGGTGATGTCACAGAAAAGGCGTCCGAAAATAAAAGGCAGTGCCAACCTACCTGCCAGCTCCTCACTAATCATCTACATAAATATTATCCATGTAATAAATATTCAACCTGTCAGAATGGGGCCTAAAGAGAACACAGTCCCTCTGTCTGGTTGCACTATATAGCAAATTGTTTGTTTATTCGAAGAAAAAAAAAAAACCCTGCCATCACACAATTGTTGTCGGAAATTCTGATTGTGTGAACGAGGCTTTAGTGTCAATCATAGGTGTGCGCGGCCTATTGCATTAGGGTGTGCTCCCCAAAGCTCAAACACATACTGTACTACCGATCACTTACGATGAAATGGAAGGGGCTGGTAAGTTACATATTTACCGACCCCTTCCCTTACTCATCCTAAAACATCCCCGCAGCAACAGCGGAAGGGAGAGGAGAGCAGGGAAGCCGTGAGCACTGCGAGGGGAAAGGAGGGGGGGGGGGGGGGGGAATCTATGCTGCACAGTGTGATTAGGGTGTGCCTGGGCACAACTGGCACACGCCTATGGTGTCAATCCACCATCTAAAGCAGATCACACTCATAACAATCTCTGTACAATGCCCATTAGATCTACAGAACCCAAGAACCACATGGGACTCCCTTAATGTTTCTTTCACTTTGCCTCCAATCAGGCATTTATCGGAATAGTTGTTGGTGGGTGCAGCGGGGGTTGTAGACACACATAGGTAGATTCAGAAAGAGTTAGGCCGGCTTAAATACAGATAAGCCGACCTAACTCTGAATCTGCACCGACCTATGTTTAAGTGTATTCTCAAACAGAGATACACTTAAACATACCTAAGATACGACGGCTTGCGCCGTCCTATCTTAGATTGCAATGTTTCTGATGGCCGCTAGATGGCGCTTCCATTGCGGCCGGCGTAGATTATGTAAATGAGGGTATACGCCGAT
Organism: Rana temporaria; assembly: GCF_905171775.1. Lineage (NCBI taxonomy): Eukaryota > Metazoa > Chordata > Amphibia > Anura > Ranidae > Rana > Rana temporaria. Next base: position 138,183,602 of record NC_053500.1, on the reverse strand, counting down.
TCACGAACGTACGCAGTACTTTTACGCCGTTTACGTAAGAGATAGGCCGCGTAAAGTTAGTGCTAGGCTCTAGTGGAATAGTAATGTTACGTATGGCCGCCGCAAAATTCAAAATTTTTACGTCGTTTGCGTAAGTCGTCCGCGAATCGGGATTTATGTAGTTTACGTCCATGTCGAAATCAATAGGCCCGTACGGCGTACTTAGCCGCAATGCACACTGGGAAATGTAGTCGCCTGGCGCATGGGCAGTGACAAAAAACGTCAAAAACGTGAGGTCAAGCCTCATTACCATGAAATACGCCCCCCCCAACCCATTTGAATCAGGCGCCCTTACGCCCGCTCGTTTTAGGCTACGTCGCCGTAAATTAGCAGGTAAGTATATTGAGAATCATTACTAGCCTAGCTAATTTACGGCGGTGTAGCTTAAACAGGCTAGGCTACGCCGCCCTAACTTTATACCAGTGTACCTGTATCTACCTAACACTTTGAATGTTTAGGGTTCTCTTATATGGGGAAAGGTCATGGGTTTTCCTTTCGGAAACTCTTCTTACCCTCTTCGGACAGGCTGAGGTTCTGCAGAGACTTGTTTAGGTTTCGCGGTGTGGTGACGGCTCGGATATTGCCGTAGGAACTGACAGATCTCAGGCGAGGGGTGCTGGGAGATTCCCGCACTGGCGTCAGGCTGCCGGCCTCTAGAAATGTTAGAAGCGTGTTAGGATCACGCTACAATGGAGGTCATACAGGATCTGGTAGAATAGATCACCAAGCAGCCAGACTACCTACCTGTAGAGGCCGGAGACGGCAGATGATAGTTCTTCTCCTCCTCCATAAACTGCAGAGCCACCGTACAAAAATTACTCTCATATTGGACCACAAAATGACTGAGCGCCACCACCAGCTCCTGAGGGGACAAAATACATGGATAACAATGTCTGAAATAAGAGCTGTCTGTGATGCCCCCACATCAACCAGTCTTATAACACCAGCTCCAACCTTCCAATGCAAAGTCTGAATGTAAACATCATTACAATAAGGCAAAAACAACCCATTCTCATGGGCTCATCCAATACCATTCAGGTAACAGGTTAGTAATGGCTGCAAAGATCTGGAATGCAGGATCAGCACCGGGTCCACATGTGCAGAGCTGACTGGTGTTTACTCAATGGCTTGGAAAGTGGAGAGTGCTTTTCCAATAGATCGATTCACTAGCCCAGAGAGGGATCAAAGTATTAAAATCCCAACTCTTCACTGCAATACGGTACTTGCCGTCCCCTGCAGTACCTCTTCCTCTCCACAAGATGTCCTCAGTCTTCTGGACCGCACCACTAAACCCAAAAAAACAAGGTAGGGGTTTTTGCCCTAGGACAAGGGGTGGGCAGGAGGGAGAAGCTGTAGTATTATGTGAGGTTTGGGGCACCACAAGGAGATGGGGGGGGGGGGGGGGGGGTTTATGTTGGGAGGGGGGAAGAGGATGTAGCAGGGAGGAAGAGGATGTAGGGGGGGGGGGTGTAGGATGTAGCAGGGGGGAAGAGGATGTAGGGGGGATGTGGGGGGGGAGAGGAGGATGTAGTAGAGGGGGAGAGAGGAGGATGTAGGGGGGGAGGATGTGGGGGGGGAGAGAGGAGGATGTAGGGGGGGGAGAGAGGAGGATGTAGGGGGGAGAGAGGAGGATGTAGGGGGGGGGAGAGAGGAGGATGTAGGGGGGGGGGGGAGAGGAGGATGTATGGGGGGGGGGGGATTTGTGCCAGGATGGGGGACTGAGGGAGGATAATGTGTGCTGGGAGGGGGGATTTGGAGTGGGGGGGGGGAGAGACTTGTTCCCGGAGGGGAAATTTGAGGGGTAGAGGATTTGTGTTAGGAAGGGGGAATTGTGCTGGGATCATATCGGATTAGGGGGGGAGGGAGTTGTTGCTGACACACATAATGCTCATACATCTTGGGGGGTTGACATGTTCGCCCTGCGCTCTAGATGACATTGTCCCGACACTGCCTGGGTGTCATGGCCCCTCCCCTTACATGGTGCCTGTACTCAATGTATTGATGCCATTACATCAGCACTGCTCTCTGCATCATCCAGGACCACCTACTGCCACGCGAGGAGGAAGAAAGCCCAGCATCTCACATGACTGACCAAAAAAACAAAAACTACACTACTATATTACCTGTTTTTTAAATATATATTTAATTTATATGAAATATGTAGAGTACAAGCAGGAGGCACTTACCTTGCGCACCATCGCGCTGCCATCGTTGATGAGCTGAGCCAGCATCATAGCCACGTTGTGGTCGATTGTAGTGGAATGATCTGTCCTCTCCCCTGAGTTCCCCACAAATGTCCCGAGGGCAAACACAGCCGATGTTCGGACCTGGATGATAGGAGGAGGGTTTAGTATTTTGTGTACTGGATCACGCATTGACTTCTCCTTTAAGGCTACATTCACATGGCAGCACAGGGGCAGCCGCCACTGAGAATCAGTAAATTCTAAAAACTCTGCCTGAGCCAAATGTGTGTGGAAAGCAGCCGCTGTCCCAACCGTCTTCTCTACAAATCCATGGCTGGGCGTCGCCAATCTTCACCTGCGCAATACATGCGGATAGAGCCAATGACTGACCCTGGAGACAGACGCTGTGCGCCCGGGGGGCGAGTGTTTCTGCAGAGCTCTGATCACACACACTATTCACCGCTGTACACCTGTGTGAATGTAGCCTAAGAGGACCTGTCAGGATGCAGACATGGAGCGGCCTCCATTGTAAAGCGGACTGTGAAGGGTTCCTCTCACCTCTGGAATGGAGTCTGCCAGGAGGCTGTAGAGCTTCTCATGGGCACTGTCCCGAACACCACACCAGCGAGCGGAATCGAAGTTCTGCCAGATTCGGCCCAGGCAGATGGCCACCCATTGGCGGAGCAGGGGATGCGGATCATTCAGCTGCTCCAGGCAGATTGCAATCAGGTTTCCTTGTAGACAGGCTTCCTGGAAGGGGGAGGGGAGAGAAATATGATGATTAGCAGTCAGTCTGTGTAAAGGCGCCCTTCCATCCAAAGGACATATCTCAGTTATAGAGCGATTCCCCCCATAGGGGATCTCTGCTGCACATACTTCCCTGGAAGTTGCAGAGTCTCTCAAGAACAAAGACATTTCGTTTTTTTAAGAATTGTAAAGGTTTGCCAGTACCGAGGCCTGTACCCGAGCCGGGGGCAGGAGGCCGCAGACACCCGAGCCGGGGGCAGGAGGCCGCAGACACCCGAGCCGGGGGCCGCAGACACCCGAGCCGGGGGCAGGAGGCCGCAGACACCCGAGCCGGGGGCAGGAGGCCGCAGACACCCGAGCCGGGGGCAGGAGGCCGCAGACACCCGAGCCGGGGGCAGGAGGCCGCAGACACCCGAGCCGGGGGCAGGAGGCCGCAGACACCCGAGCCGGGGGCAGGAGGCCGCAGACACCCGAGCCAGGGGCAGGAGGCCGCAGACACCCGAGCCAGGAGGCCGCAGACACCCGAGCCGGGGGCAGGAGGCCGCAGACACTTTAGCTCACCTGTCCTGTGGTGTAGTTATTCACAATTACTCCCAGAATGAAGGCCGTCATTGTGCGGTGCTCAGCCTGGAAGACACAGAAGGATCAGAGGATAAATAAACGGTAATAAAAGGATACAATAAACTAATAAAGGAACAAAACTATCATTTATAATAAACCTGTACTCTAGGGTAGGGTAACTTGGCAAACACACCTGGATGGAGGGAAACCACGCCTCCTGACCTTTGAGATATGTTAGGAGGAGGATGACAAACTTACCGGCATGTACGGATCTGCCAGAACAGACAGGAAATATTTGTGCCCGTTGTCTTTAACCAAGTCTGCTTGGCATGACTGCAGAGGAGGAAAGAGAAGAGAATTGGTCATTGTAAGGGTATGATTGCAGTGAAGGGTTCTAGTAATCCTCCATCATACAAAGACATTGGAGAAAATTGTACTCTTCCATCCTTGTGGTAACAGTTTGCTAAAGACCCTTTTCTGTCCCACCATGTAACACCCCATGTAAAAAGCCAGCTCCATAGAGACATTACTGTGCCCCCCTGTGTACAAAGCCAACTCCATAAGAACATGACTGTGCCCCTCACCCCCGTGTACAAAGCCAACTCCATAAAGACATGACTGTCCACCCCGTGTACAAATCCAACTTCATAAAGACATGGGTGACCAGTTTTTGGTGCCCAAAGGCAGTACCTGAACTCACAAATGGGCACAAAATCAAACAGACACCCTCCAAAATTATGTGGGAAAGTCCTCTCAGAAGAGTAGAGGAACGTTATAACCACAAAGGAGCAACTCCATATTAATGACCATGGGGAGAGGGAAGGCATTTCTACAAAAGACATGGTGTGACAAGTTAGGTGTGGAGGAACTCCAGTGACCTATACAGATTCTTGACCTCAACCCTACTGGCCACCTAACCGCAACCCTACTGGCCACCTAACCGCAACCCTACTGGCCACCTAACCTAAAAACCCTACTGGCCACCTAACCTCAAACCCTACTGGCCACCTAACCTCAAACCCTACTGGCCACCTAACCTCAAACCCTACTGGCCACCTAACCGCAACCCTACTGGCCACCTAACCGCAACCCTACTGGCCACCTAACCGCAACCCTACTGGCCACCTAACCTCAAGCCTACTGGTCACCTAACCTCAAGCCTACTGGCCACCTAACCTCAACCCTACTGGCCACCTAACCGCAACCCTACTGGTCACCTAACCGCAACCCTACTGGTCACCTTTGGGATGGATTGGATGGGAAGACCTGGCTCACAATTGGTGTTCCAAGTTCAGTACCTGACCTCACAAATGGGAACAAATCCCCACAGACACCCTCTAAAATCTTGTGGAAATCCTACCCAGAAGAGTGGAGGATGGTATAGCTGCAGGAGAGGGGCCACTCCATATTACTGCCCATAGAATATCAAACAAGCATTTCTAAGAGTGATGGTCAGGTGTTCATAAACCTCTGGCCATCCAGTGCATCTCAGGTAAAATGAAATACTAGGCTGTCTGGTGAAGGTGTGAAAAGCCCTTCTAGACTTGGCTGCCAGGGGCCCTCACTTACACTGTCCACGGCGAGGATTTTGGCCCAGATGAAGACAAGGAGTGGGCGGAGCTCCCGCGCTGAGCTCTGCAGTAGTTTCAGGACATAGGGGAAGATTCCCACCGATAACGCCTGTGAGGAGAAAAGACAAGAAGATAAAACCTGCTAACAGCTGACCCAGGAAAACACATTTCAGGATTTCTGCTTGAGAATACAAAAACAGTTAGTCTTGTGTGGCAAAAACATCACTGGATGGGCCGATATGTGATTGGACTAGAGGTACACAGTGGCCATTTTGTGCCGTACGCATGCACTGCTGACTCACAGCAAACAAAAGCACACAAGATCTGCGAAAACTGGATCTGGTATTTAATGTAAAATCCATCATAACATGGAGGCATTTCTCTTATTGCAGAGCAAAAGATCTGATGGTGGGATGGGCATTCTCCCAGCTGGGAACTTTCTGGGCCAAGCACTCTCAGGGTTGGCCATTCCCTGGTCTGGGTATTCTCTGAGCCAAGCACTCTCAGGGCTGGGTATTCCTTGGGATGTGCCATCTATGGGCTATGCAGTGCATTATATGGGCTGGACATGCCCTGGGCTCTCTAAGGGCTGTAACATTACCTGGGCTGCGCATTCCCTGGGCTCTCTATGGGCTGTACATTCTTAGGGCTGGGCATTCCCTGAGGTGGGCATTCTCTGGCCATTCCCTGGTCTGGTTATTCTCTGAACCGAACACTCTCAGGGCTGGGCATTCCTTGGGATGTGCATGCTCTGGACTGTCTATGGGCTATGCAGTGCATTATATGGGCTGGGCATTCCCTGGGCTCTCTATGGGCTGGGCATTCCCTGGGGTTTCTATGGGCTGTACATTCTCAGGGCTGGGAATTCCCTGGGCTGCACATTCCATGGGTTCTCTATGGGCTGTACAATCTCATGGCTGGGCATTCCCTGGGTTCTCTATGGGCTGGGCATTCCCTGGGTTCTCTATGGGCAGGGCATTCCCAGGGCTGGGCATTCTCTGGCACATCTGTATCTCTTGAATCTTCAATGTTCTTGGTTCTTCCCTTTATATTTCTCTGCAATTGCACAGCAACAAAGTATTTCCTCCACCATCAGAGGTGTCCATTTGTGATCATCGGAATTCACTCTAAATCAAGTCATCAGCATTCAGTCACTGCGTACAAGATCCATCTACCAATCCCAGCACAGACACTTACCAGGCTGACGGCCCAGGGTCCCAGGTCCAGGAATCGTCCCAACAGGTCCAGGGCACGCAGGCGATGAACCTGACTCAGCAACACCTGAGATACAAGAAGAAGTTAGACCACAGCCGGTCACAAATTAGGAGGGAAGAAAGAGCATTCTATACCATACAGAGCGCGATCGGGAGACTTGGCGTGAACAGACAATTCGGAAGGACCAATCTCTACAGAAGAAAAATCTGAGCAGAATTTAAGGTTTAATTAAAATGAAAAAAACTTAACCTAAATAAGTGTAAGAAAATTGCAGCACTAATTAATATAACAATAACACAAACTCAATAACACCACGTGACAAGCGATATAAAGTCCATAAAAAATTGATGAACAAATTCGATGAGAAAATTCCTTATTCTGTGAACCTTCCACCTCACCCCCGTGCTGTGATAACTCCCCTCTGAAAAACGCACTCACCAGACGGATTTGCCTTTCCCTCTCGTGTTAGGCTAAATCACTTGTGTATGATCCCACAAATGGATAAACGAATCTCAGCTGGACCACCGTGATAATCCCTCAATAATGTACAGGGAAACAAAAGAAGTGCTCTAATAGTGTAAAATTGTACCACCAGTTTAATTCAAAATCACAGCAATCATCAGTGTTTAGTTGGCTCTGCAGTGCTAGGTGGTGACGGCGGACCTGAGGTGTGTGCTCAGTTGGTATAGACTCACCACACTCGAGGATTCCGGCTCCCAGTAACGGCAAGTTGTCTAAACAGCAGCGGCGTCTCTAGTCAGTGAAACTGTAGCCACGTTCCCGACATGTTTCGTCCCATACTGGGAGCCGAGAATCTGGAGTGTGGTGAGTCTATACCAACTGAGCACACACCTCAGGTCCGCCGTCACCGCCTAGCACTGCAGAGCCAACTAAACACTGATGTTTGCTGTGATTTGTTTGAAGCTGACTTTTAATTTTTTACATGTGAGTTTAATGAATGAAGTGTTGCTGTGATTTTGAATTAAACTGGTGGTACAATTTTACACTATTGGAGCACTTCTTTTGTTTTCATGTACATTGAGGGATTATCACGGTGGTCCAGCTGAGATTTGTTTATCCATTTGTGGGATCATACACAAGTGATTTAGCCTAACACGAGGGTGAAAGGCAAATCCGTCTGGTGAGTGCGTTTTTCAGAGGGGAGTTATCACAGCACGGTGGTGAGGTGGAAGGTTCACAGAATAAGGAATTTTCTCATCAAATTTGTTCATCATTTTTTTATGGACTCTATCACTTGTCAAGTGGTGTTATTGAGTTTATATGTTGTTTATTATTATATTAATTAGTGCTGCAATTTTCTTACACCTATTTAGGTAAAGTTTTTTTTATTTTAATTATTCATTCACCAAGTAGCAGCTGTAGTTTATTTAACTTTTTTTTTATTGGCGCAGTGGTGATAGAGGTTACCCGGGGCGTTTGTATCCTATATCAATCATATATTGGGAATTTAAGGTTTGCAGAGAGAGGGGCAGTAACAAAACAAAAAAAAAGGGGGGGGGGGGAAATGATGGACTCCATCCTGCTCTCCAGGTACCACACGACCCATTACTTCAATTTCTTCATAAACATTTTTACACTTCTATAAAATACTCATGGGTGTCACACCCTATTTATAGGTAGGGTGTCGCTATAGACTTAGGTGTCACACCCCATCTATAGGTAGGGTGTCACTATACACTTAGGGGTTACACCCCATCTATAGGTAGGGTGTCACACCCCATCTATAGGTAGGGTGTCACTATACATAGGTATAGATAGGGTGTCACTATACATAGGTATAGGTAGGGTGTCACATCCCATCTATAGGTAGGGTGTCACTATACATAGGTATAGGTAGGGTGTCACACCCCATCTATAGGTAGGGTGTCACTATACATAGGTATAGGTAGGGTGTCACACCCCATCTATAGGTAGGGTGTCACTATACACTTGGGTGTCGCACTCCATCTATAGGTAGGGTGTCACTATACACTTGGGTGTCACGCCCCATCTATAGGTAGGGTGTCACAATACACTTAGGTGTCACACCCCATCTATAGGTACGCATGTATAAACAAAGCCTATCAGTTAAGAAGGGGAGGTAGTGTGAGGACGCGGCACCTACCTGCAGGACAATCGGCAGTTGCTCCGGTGGGTTTCTGTTCTCCACACCCATTGTCAGCCAGACCTGAAATGCCGTCAGCTGTTCAGCGAAGAAAGGGCTGTGCTGTAAGAGGAACACAGGATGTGAGAGGCCGACTCAAGCTCCTCCCACTATTCCAACATCCCGTACTACCCTTCCACCGATTTCCCCCCACTCTTCCAACTTTCCCCCTCTTATTAATACACCTCTTATTTTTCATGTCGTGTCAAGTCTCCCCTCCCCCACAGCATATTGGAGTGCTGCAGTGAACGGAACCCACATAATGACATGGGTGCTGATCCCTGCATCATTCCACAGTGAACCCAAGGGGGCTGATGGAGTACCTCTAGGGAAAATGGTGCATCTCCAGGAGGCCCGAGGATGTACCTGGGGGGGGGGGGGGGGGGCTGAAGATGATGTACACCCGAAGGGGGGCGCTGAGGATGATGTACCTCGGGGGGGGGGGGGGGGGTGAGGATGTATCTTGGAGGGGGGGGGGGGCGGGCTGAGGATGATGTACCTCGGGAAGGGGGGGCAGGCTGATAATGTACCCCGGGAAGGGGGTGCAGGCTAATAATGTACCTCTGGAAGGGGGTGGGGCGGGCTGAGGATGATGTACCTCTGGAAGGGGGTGGGGCGGGCTGAGGATGATGTACCTCGGGAAAGGGGGCCGGCTGAGGATGATGTACCTCGGGAAGGGGGAGGCGGGCTGAGGATGATGTACCTCGGGAAGGGGGGGGGGGGCGGGCTGAGGATGATGTACCTCGGGAAGGGGGTGGGGCGGGCTGAGGATGATGTACCTCGGGAAGGGGGAGGGGGCGGGCTGAGGATGATGTACCTCGGGAAGGGGGGGGCGGGCTGAGGATGATGTACCTCGGGAAGGGGGAGGGGGCGGGCTGAGGATGATGTACCTCGGGAAGGGGGGGGGCGGGCTGAGGATGATGTACTTCGGGAAGGGGGGGGGCGGGCTGAGGATGATGTACCTCGGGAGGGGGGGGGGGCGGGCTGAGGATGATGTACCTCGGGAAGGGGGGGGCGGGCTGAGGAGGATGTACCTCGGGGAGGGGGGCTGAGGATGTACCTCGGGGAGGGGGGCGGGGGGCTGAGGATGTACCTCTGGGAGGGGGGGGCGGGGGGCTGAGGATGTACCTCTGGGAGTGGGGCTGAGGATGTACCTCCCTCTGGGGGGGGCTAAGGATGTGGGCTGAGGATGTACGAAGGATGCACCTCTGGGGGGGAGGCTGAGGATGTACCTCCCTCTGGGGGAAGGCTGCACCTCTGGGGGTGGGTGGCTGAGGATGTACCTCCCTCTGGGGGGGCTAAGGATGTGGGCTGAGGATGTACCTCCCTCTGGGGGAAGACTGCACCTCTGGGGGTGGGTGGCTGAGGATGTACCTCCCTCTGGGGGGGCTAAGGATGTGGGCTGAGGATGTACCTCCCTCTGGGGGAAGGCTGCACCTCTGGGGGTGGGTGGCTGAGGATGTACCTCCCTCTGGGGGGGCTAAGGATGTGGGCTGAGGATGTACCTCCCTCTGGGGGAAGGCTGCACCTCTGGGGGTGGGTGGCTGAGGATGTACCTCCCTCTGGGGGGGGTAAGGATGTGGGCTGAGGATGTACCTCCCTCTGGGGGAAGGCTGCACCTCTGGGGGTGGGTGGCTGAGGATGTACCTCCCTCTGGGGGGGCTAAGGATGTGGGCTGAGGATGTACCTCCCTCTGGGGGAAGGCTGCACCTCTGGGGGGGGGGGGCGAGGATGTACCCCAGGGGGTTTGTCCTCAACACCTGGGCTCACAGTAAACATGTTGAATGAAGCTGGGCTTCAACATGGAAGAGAAGGACCAGTATTTCAACCGGAGTTCCTTTTTTTATTGTAATGAATGGCTGAGCTTTGCAGAGGTTACCCTCCCCCATACAAGACTTCCATCTTTAGGTTGCACCTTGCTGGAGATTTTCCCTCACTTGCTGTTTGGTGAAATCTTTGTCACCAGGACAGAGAGGGGGAAAGCTCTTCCAGGCCCCAGATTGGTTGGGCTTTGGGGTCATCACGTTCACACCCGGGGGGGGGGGGGGGACTGACCCCTGGCCCTTCACGTGGGAGGACTGAATTTCCATACCTGGAAGGCCGTGCCCTCTTCTATGATGGTCGGCAGCTGAGAAAGACAAATATCCACGGCGAGATCCCACGCCTGCCTGCAGGGAGAAGAGGAAAGACGAATGAAGATTGAATAATAATAATGAGAAACGTTCATCATCCTGATCTATGGAGGTCACTAAATGCGTTTACATCGGACAGCTACCAGCCCTCCACCTGTAATAATGAGGGGCCGGGGGCCACGGTCTGGGAAGGGAGGGGGTGGTGGCGATGACGTCCATTTTAAAAAGTTCTTTCAGAATTCCCGACATTCCCACTGGACCCCACACCAGTCCTCCCTCCTCCTGTTTGCTTCAAGCAGCGATTCCCTTCCCCCACACTTGTATGGAAATGCAAAAAACCTATTTAACCTCTGGGCAATTATTACCACCAACACCCCCTTTCCCCCACCAGGTCCCTCACCGGGGCAATTTTTGGAGGAGGGGGCGCAACTAGTCCAGCGCATTAGATAGAGGGGGTATGACAGATATCACAACTTCCTCTGATCTCTGACATCCGGGTAATATGGTGGTGGCTACGATGTGTCAGGAGGGTGAGGCCACACGCCAGCAAGGGGGGGGGGGTGAGGCCACACGGCAGCAAGGGGGGGGGTGAGGCCACACGCCAGCAGGGGGGGGGGGTGAGGCCACACGCCAGCAAGGGGGGGGGGGTGAGGCCACACGCCAGCAAGGGGGGGGGGTGAGGCCACACGCCAGCAAGGGGGGGGGGGGTGAGGCCACACGCCAGCAAGGGGGGGGGGGGGGTGAGGCCACACGCCAGCAAGGGGGGGGGGTGAGGCCACACGCCAGCAAGGGGGGGGGGGTGAGGCCACACGCCAGCAAGGGGGGGGGTGAGGCCACACGCCAGCAGGGGGGGGGGTGAGGCCACACGCCAGCAGGGGGGGGGGTGAGGCCACACGCCAGCAAGGGGGGGTGAGGCCACACGCCAGCAAGGGGGGGGTGAGGCCACATGCCAGCAAGGGGGGGGTGAGGCCACACGCCAGCAGGGGGGGGGGGGTGAGGCCACACGCCAGCAGGGGGGGGGTGAGGCCACACGCCAGCAAGGGGGGGGGTGAGGCCACACGCCAGCAAGGGGGGGTGAGGCTATTGTGTGGGCGGGGAGGGGGATATTGTGATATAAGTTGACTCTTGCACACATCTCTGGCAGTTAACGGCAAGAAAGCGTTGAGGTTGATCACATGATATTGCGTAGTAGACATGGAAGATGTGAATGGCGCCCGGCACACAGGATGTAATTTCCGATCGGTGATAAAGCCGGGTCTCAGGTGTCGCTCCGGTTATAAAATCTCAGAGTCATCCCAATCAGGGAGTGGAAAGTCCCGGCAATGAGGGGGTTAAATAATCCCTCTCCTGGGTAATAACCAGGGAGATTAGCGATCGATCTCCTCTGATGGACAGGATGATCTTTTTATAGCTCCGGAGTTATCAGCCAGCGAGTGATTTACTCCCCAGGAGGGAAAACATCCGGCTGCTGCGAAGATCCTCTTCCCCCTCAAAAGGGCCAACCGGGCCCTAACTTCTGCCTAATGATCCCACCCCCCACCCAGGAGATCCTCTCCCCACACAAGGGCCAACCGAGCCTCGACTTATGCCTATTTAACCCCTCCCCACACCTGCGGCGTAGATCATCTCCCCTCATAGATGCTAATCAGTGGCCCCTCTGCTGCCGGCTGCTTAGACAAGGTGGGGCGGAGATGAGCGGTGTCCCCACCCCCCGGCTCGCCAACTCTCCGCCTCCCCACCCCTCTGGCTCGCCAACTCTCCGTCTCCCCACCCTTCTGGCTCGCCAACTCTCCGCCTCCCCACCCCTCTGGCTCGCCAACTTTCCGCCTCCCCACCCTTCTGGCTCGCCAACTCTCCCGTTCCCCACCCTTCTGGCTCGCCAACTCTCCGCCTCCCCACCCCTCCGGCTCGCCAACTCTCCGCCTCCCCACCCCTCCGGCTCGCCAACTCTCCGCCTCCCCACCCCTCTGGCTCGCCAACTCTCCGTCTCCCCACCCTTCTGGCTCGCCAACTCTCCGCCTCCCCACCCCTCTGGCTCGCCAACTTTCCGCCTCCCCACCCTTCTGGCTCGCCAACTCTCCCGTTCCCCACCCTTCTGGCTCGCCAACTCTCCGCCTCCCCACCCCTCCGGCTCGCCAACTCTCCGCCTCCCCACCCCTCCGGCTCGCCAACTCTCCGCCTCCCCACCCCTCCGGCTCGCCAACTCTCCGCCTCCCCACCCCTCTGGCTCGCCAACTCTCCGCCTCCCCACCCCTCCGGCTCGCCAACTCTCCGCCTCCCCACTGCTCTGGCTCGCCAACTCTCCACCTCCCCTCCCTTCTGGCTCGCCAACTCTCCGCCTCCCCACCCCTCTGGCTCGCCAACTCTCCGCATCCCCACCGCTCCGGCTCGCCAACTCTCCGCTTCCCCTCCCACCGCTCCGGCTCTCCAATTCTCCGCCTCCCCACTGCTCCGGCTCTCCAATTCTCCGCCTCCCCACCGCTCCGGCTCTCCAATTCTCCGCCTCCCCACCCCTCCGGCTCTCCAATTCTCCGCCTCCCCACCCATGGCAGTGACTCAATGCATTCAGACATCTAGATGTGGTGAAGACGACCTGCTGATTTTCAAATTGATTAGAATGGGGAAGAAAGGGGATTTAAGTGACTTTGATAGTGGCATGGATGTTGGTGCAAGACAGGATGGTCTGAGTATTTCTGGAATCTTCACACACAACCATCTCTCGGGTTTACAGAGAATGGTGGGAAAGAGAAAATATCCAGTAAGCAGCAGTTGTGTGGAGGAAAATGCCTTGTTGATGTCAGAGGAGAATGGGCAGACTGGTTTCAGATGACAAAAAGGCAACAGTAACTCAAATAACCCCTAGTTACACCCAAGGTATGCAGAATACCATCTCTGAACGCACAACACATCCAACCTTGAAGCAGATGGGCTACAGCAACAGAAGACCACACCGGGTGCCACTCCTGTCAGCTAAGAATAGGAAACCGAGGCTACAATTCGCACAGGCTCACCAAAATTGGACAATAGAAGATTGAAAAAATGTTTCCTGTATGCGGGGTGTGCTCCAGATTTAGGGGAACCCAGCAGAAGAACTTTAATAAGGCCACAAAGGGTACCGCCACCTAGAAGAGCCTTCTATCATCTGTGCATGTGACAGGTTCTCTTCAGTGCCTCCTGTGATCACAGCAGAGGCCGGCCAGCCTCGTCCTTCCATAATCCCCGCTATTCAGGTCACTGTACTTGCTCCGGCTCTGAAGGTGACATTGCCGCATTCCGGAAGGCAGTGAGTGACAGCGGATTGCGCTTCACTCGCCAAGATTAAAGGTAAATCTCCTTTTAAGACTTCTAAGAAAAAACGATCAAAAATCTATTTTGCCCTCAGATGGTAATCTCAGGAAAATTATATTTCCAGCGTAAATGTTCAGAGAAGTCACAAGTCTCATCAATAGATGTCCGGAGATGGGGGAGGGGTAGCAGATTGCATGGAACGGAACCCGGCTGACATTGCCATTTTAATAAAAAAATCCACAAAAACAGATGAGAGGAGCCGCGTACAGGAGAATTTACACATCTAGCAGCTGTACGGAGCCCCTCCTTCGCTGCCTAAAGACGAGGCTCAGACACAACATGACGCTCGGGCTGCGGGGAGGGGCGGCCCACCCATACGCTCGGGCCGCGGAGAGGGGCGGCCCCACCCATACGCTCGGGCTGCGGGGAGGGGCGGCCCCACCCATACGCTTGGGCCTCGGGGAGGGGCGGCCCCACCCATACGCTTGGGCCTCGGAGAGGGGCGGCCCCACCCATACGCTCGGGCCTCGGAGAGGGGCGGCCCACCCATACGCTCGGGCCTCGGAGAGGGGCGGCCCACCCATACGCTCGGGCCTCGGAGAGGGGCGGCCCACCCATACGCTTGGGCTGCGGGGAGGGGCGGCCCACCCATACGCTTGGGCTGCGGGGAGGGGCGGCCCACCCATACGCTTGGGCTGCGGGGAGGGGCGGCCCACCCATACGCCAGGCTGTGGGAGGGGCTGCCTACCCATACACCCCGCACCGGAAGGGGCAGCCTACCCATACACCCCGCACCGGAAGGGGCAGCCTACCCATACACCCCGCACCGGGAGGGGCAGCCTACCCCATACACCCCGCACCGGGAGGGGCAGCCTACCCCATACACCCCGCACCGGGAGGGGCAGCCTACCCCATACACCCCGCACCGGGAGGGGCAGCCTACCCCATACACCCCGCACCGGGAGGGGCAGCCTACCCCATACACCCCGCTCCGGAAGGGGCTGCCTACCCATACACCCCGCTCCGGAAGGGGCTGCCTACCCATACACCCCGCTCCGGAAGGGGCTGCCTACCCATACACCCCGCTCCGGAAGGGGCTGCCTACCCATACACTCCATTAACGAGGAGACTCCAAAATAAATGAAGCACTACCACCCAACAAACACATCCCATTCATAAGGAGGGGACCATGCTGCAACTACCCCGCAACCACCCAGTTTCGGTGCAGTAGTGCGGTATTTAGGAGGTTCTCGTATATGGTGATACAACACCAGCTCACCGCCTGCTCTCAGAAGAACGATCCAAGAGTGAATCATTCTTCAAAGAGCAAAGCAAGTGTAAACGAGGCCTTAGAGTCACACATGATGGCTCATGTATGGGGTATCGCTGTCAATACAGCAGCCGATATCCCCTCCCCAATCCCTATGAAAAGCTGGAGACGGTAACCCACCAGTCACATGACCACAGATAACACTATTATGGGGTGCTTGCAATGCTTCTTCCTTTGTATTCTGCAGAAGTGGAAAAGTTGTGTTATAGTCAGCGGATCCGATGCGAAGAGATGGAAGAGAATACAGATCCGGCATATGGGAGGATATCAAATATGGATGAAGCCGTGCGCATACGTTGTATGTATACACCTTAAAGTGGAAGGAACGTCGAACCGCAACTATTCTTATAAAAGCTTGGCGTACTTACCTATTTTCAATCCAGTCACATGATCCCTCAGCTCTGTGTAAGGGAGCGGCGACATCACCCATTGGCTCCCATGGCCCAGCCGTCGTTGCCACACTCCCTCCTCTCCCCTGCAGCAGCCGCTCACTGACACAAGGGAGCTGGAGTTGCGGGATCATGTGACCGAACAGGCAAGTACCCAGACCTTTTATATACAGTATAGGTTAGGGTAGGACAGGTAGGAGGAGGGGGAGGAGACATTGTTAGGAATAGATGTAGTCTCTTGTCCACTTAAAATTTTCAGAGAGATTTAAATTAACAAAAAAGATACTTAATTACTGAAGCCAACTGTAAGGACTTACCACATGGCATGCATGAAAGTGGGGGGCAGCCGAGGACTGCTGACAGGCGTGCAATTGTAAGACCTCATAATCCTCTCAGCCAATAGGAAGTTGCGGAAGAGGCTGGCCACCAGCAGGTCCTGCCGGAACAGCTTCTGGAAGAGATCTGAAAGAGAAGAGACACTTGGATCACCCGATCGGGACAGCAGAGAAATCTTCCCGTCTATGGAGCTGCTAAAGCCGGTTCCGTATACAGTGGGGGAGGAGCTAAACTTTCCGTTTTTTTTAACCTGTTTAGCTACACTCTTCTCTACATCCATTCAAAGTGCAGAATTTACACAGGATCTCTCAGCTCCACAAGGCAGGGGGGCGGAGATCTGATGTCACACAATACACAGCACTGAGTGTAATCTGAGACATGAGTGCAGGGAATGGGCACACCCCCTCTACAAGGTCTTATAGGGAAATATCCACAGCCAATGTGTGAAAAGTGAAGCGATGTGAATACTTTCTGGATGCACTGTATATGTGAACGCCCCAGCATGTGCAGAGCATATAAATCTCAGTTTGGAGCAGAGGGGCGGCCCCCCAGCTTGGAGCAGAGGGGCGGCCCCCCAGCTTGGAGCAGAGGGGCGGCCCACCAGCTTGGAGCAGAGGGGCGGCCCCCCAGCTTGGAGCAGAGGGGCGGCCCCCCAGCTTGGAGCAGAGGGGCGGCCCCCCAGTTTGGAGCAGAGGGGCGGCCCCCCAGTTTGGAGCAGAGGGGCGGCCCCCCAGTTTGGAGCAGAGGGGGTGCCCCCCAGTTTGGAGCAGAGGGGCGGCCCCCCAGTTTGGAGCAGAGGGGCGGCCCCCCAGTTTGGAGCAGAGGGGCGGCCCCCCAGTTTGGAGCAGAGGGGCGGCCCCCCAGTTTGGAGCAGAGGGGCGGCCCTCTCTGTGACTATTCTCATTGGTGGATAATTGTGGGATCCAGGAGCTGGGGACAGTAACTGGTCAATGAGAAGACACCCCAGATACAATATGGTGGAAGGAAGTTGTGTGCAGATGTCAGTGTGTCAGCAGGCACGCAGTGACGGCCAGTATCTGCGTACCTCTCGGCAGGACGTTCCATGCGATGGTGTCAGTAATTGCGGTGAAGATCCAGTTGAGTTCTCCTAGAGGAGTGCGCCTGTCATTCAATCGCCCCGGAATCCTGAGGAGGAGAAGAAAGACACATGAGAGGGAAGGAAATACAATTACCTCGGTGGTGGCGGAGGGAATCCCACTGGGGATGGCGACAAGTCACCGCAACATGACAGGAGAGACGAGGGTCACAAATCCAATCACTGACGCCGATTCCCCAGCGAGGACTCAGGCTGCACGGGGTAAAGAGGGACTTTGAGATTAGAAAACATCATAGCCGCTAAGATCTGTAACTGACCAATGGGAAGACGCAACATTTTTTCGCTTCCTGTTCCAATTTTCCTTTTTAACTTTTTATTTAATGAAGATCTAAACTGCAAATGAATGACATTTACTTCACTAATGTATCTAGTTTTGCCTTTTTTATCTCGTCCTTTTCTCAGCCCTGCCGATCTCTTGCAGCCTCTTTATAGACACAATGGGGGAGATTTACAGCTGTGCATGGCAGCCAATCAGCTTCTAACTTCAGCTTGTTCAGTGAAGCTTTGATAATAAAACCTGGAAGCTGATTGGCTGCCATGCAGAGCTGCAGAGCCGCGATCACACGGCGGTGGAGGTGGGGGCGCACGGAGACACAGGGTCCTGTGCCTCCGTGTGCCCCCACCTCCCCGCCGCATGATCGCAGCGGGCCCGCGACGGCCGGTAATTTGTCGCAAATTGCGACCTGGCGCCCGGATTTTGTCGAGTTCTGCCTCATGGGACTTGTAGTTTTGCAACAGCTGGAGGATCGCCAGTTTGAGACCCTTGCTCTACAGACACTGGCCGATGATCAGATAGCCTCAATACTAGGAAATGCAGATATGCAAGGAAACAAAGACTCCAACAGTGTGATATTCTCTCTTTGGGTATGTTTAATGGCAAATGCTGCATACACACATTCTGGCTCAAGATGAGTGTCCACTACAAACAAAAAGGAATTCCTTACAGATAAAACGTGCATAAAAGCAATTGTGCATGAGCAGGGCGTGTGTGCGCGTAGCGTCCCGACGATCGTTTCGTTATATAAGACATCACCAGGGCGTCACATACAATCTTTGGGACACTACAACAGCGGCAGCACCCGATAGCCAATTAAAACCAGATGGGGTGCCAACATCGCGGGAACCCTGGACAGGTAAGTGTCCTAATATTAAAAGTCAGCAGCTACAGGATTTGTAGCTGCTGACTTTATTTTTCATGGGGGGGCTTTTGTAAAAAAAAAAAAAAAAATGCTACAGCCTCAATTCATTGCACCCGCAATCAGAGGATTGGTGGATCAGCGGATTGGTAGGTCGGTGGATCAGCGGATTGGTAGGTCGGTGGATCAGCGGATTGGTAGGTCGGTGGATCAGCGGATTGGTAGGTCGGTGGATCAGCGGATTGGTAGGTCGGTGGATCAGCGGATCGGTAGGTCGGTGGATCAGCGGATCGGTAGGTCGGTGGATCAGCGGATCGGTAGGTCGGTGGATCAGCGGATCGGTAGGTCGGTGGATCAGCGGATCGGTAGGTCGGTGGATCAGCGGATCGGTAGGTCAGCGGATCGGTAGGTCGGTGGATCAGCGGATCGGTAGGTCGGTGGATCAGCGGATCGGTAGGTCGGTGGATCAGCGGATTGGTAGGTAGGTGGATCAGCGCATTGGTAGGTCGGTGGATCAGCGCATTGGTAGGTCGGCGGATCAGCGGATTGGTAGGTCGGCGGATCAGCGGATTGATAGGTCGGTGAATCAGTGGATTGGTAGGTCGGTGGATCAGCAGATTGGTAGGTCAGTGGATCAGCGGATTGGTAGGTCAGTGGATCAGCGGATTGGTAGGTCGGTGGATCAGTGGTGCAATGTGATGCTCCTGCAGACACTCATACCTCCATTAGGGCAAAACCGTTACTGAAGAGCAGGAAGAATCAATGAACTAAAAGCCGTCTGCATTGTTGGAAGATGAGAGTTGTAGTTTCTTCACAGAACTGTGAATGAATGATGCAGCTGTGTGGGTAGAACGCCACACACCTGTGCTGAATTTAAACTGTGACAATGGACGCGGGGAGAGGATCCCCCAAGCAGCTGTCGCAGGGGGAGGTCGGATACTGCAAACATGTTTACAAGAGGGGAGCTTATCCTGTAAGGTGGCCCATCCATTCAGAACAGCAATAGGAAAATGGAGAGGAAAGCGGGACGCACACATGTAGGATTTTTTATTTTTTTCATATTAGGTTGAATTTCTATAGAGAGGTCAGATTCATTAAGATGGAAAGTGTTTCATGCTAATGGTGGCTGTGGGTTTAATTTGAGAAAAATTACGCATTCTGAAATCGAACGTCGAGATAAAAACATCGGCATGAGCGAATGAATTTTCTTCTCAGTTTTCACTCGGAATTTGTCGCTCCGATTTTGGGAGGAGATTGTACGGGTGTATGGCTGGCTGTAGAGGTGGATGAAGATGAAAGATCTGCTGGCTGTGTGCAGAGTGGCCGGTTGACTCCTCCCAGCTGCTGCTATCAAGGAACAATAGCACTGCGCTCTCCCCCGTGTGCCTTATGTAATGGGCTGCGGCGGTGTGACTGCAGCTTTCCTGACTTCAATGCTGCAGATCACATCAATAATTTTTTCAGAGAAACAAACAGGAAAACATCTGGTGAAGCCGCAAGATCCCGCGCCTCCGCCATACGCCTTCATCGCCACTGAGGGGACGCTGGGATTGGCGTCTTCCAACCTGGCGCGGTTATATCCCTCTACCTGTTCAAAATCTACAACTAACTGGAGGCAGACTGGCATCCCCCCTCCCCATCACCGCCTGCGATTAGCTGCAGGGGACACCTTGGGAGTTCCCTGCGATTAGCTGCAGGGGACACCTTGGGAGTTCCCTGCGATTAGCTGCGGGGGACACATTGGGGGTTCCCTGCAATTAGCTGCGGGGGACACATTGGGGGGATTCCTGTCAGGAGGGATTTAGCCCGCTGTCAGGTGAAAACAGGTCACAGGGGTGCAGAACGAGGTGAACTCTGGGTCATCCATAGGAGTAGGGGGGCCATAGGAGCTTTCCCTGTACTTCTCCTTTACACTAGGTTCACATCTTTGGGGCCATGCGGGCCACGGGTTTCACGGGCACAAGAGCCCAATCATTTGAATGGGCTGCCATGCAGCGTGACAAGAAAATAAGTCCCTGCACTCCTTTGGGAACTGCAGCCTGCACGGAGACCGCTTAATACAGTACAATTTCCTGTGCTGGTGGCGTGCCATTAGGGTTACCGGGCCACAAGTTTCCCTGTGTGGGTCCTGCAGCAGCACCACCTGCACAGGTGTGAACCTAGCCTTAAAGTGTTACTAAACCCAGGAGCCTGCAGTCACTAGGTCTGGTCTCCCCAGTACCCTGCAGTCGTCACTATATCTGCTCTCCCCAGCACCCTGCAGTCGTCACTATATCTGCTCTCCCCAGAACCCTGCAGTCGTCACTATATCTGGTCTCCCCAGCACCCTGCAGTCGTCACTATATCTGGTCTCCCCAGCACCCTGCAGTCGTCACTATATCTGGTCTCCCCAGCACCCTGAAGTCGTCACTATATCTGGTCTCCCCAGCACCCTGCAGTCGTCACTATATCTGGTCTCCCCAGCACCCTGCAGTCGTCACTATATCTGGTCTCCCCAGCACCCTGCAGTCACTTTATCTGGTCTCCCCAGCACCCTGCAGTTGTCACTATATCTGGTCTCCCACAGTACACAGAACATGGAAATGCAGTTATTTTTGTAAATATAAACGGCTAAATACCTTTTCTCATCAGCAGTATATAGCAGTCGTGTGGCTCCAACCAGTGTCTGGTTAAAGCTTGTAAGAGGAGTTTTCATTCTCCTCTGACCGTGCAATGAGGCTGCATGACCCCTAAACCTCTGTCTGGACAGTGCCGATTGGCCCTGTGCTGATCACATGCACCCTCCCAAGAAAAAAAAAGTCTTTAGCAATACACACCAAACTGAGCATGTGCAGAGTGCCCCCAAGGCTCTGTACCATCAGGAGATGGATTGGGGACAATGGAAGGAGGAGAGGATCAGGAGGAGGCCGTATCAAACAGCATTTTTACACGCCTTAGGTGCCACAGTGAGTATAACAAGCATGCTTTACTGCATATTCAGACTGATTTTACTGTTGTGGGTTTAGTAACACTTTAAGGCTAGCTGTACCGGGGGGGGGGGGGGGGGGGCATTGCACTGGTTTGTAGATGAAAGAGCTGCATTTGGGGGGCATGAGGCTTCTATACAACTGGTAACTCAGCAACTTATCGGAAAATCTTCATTAATTATATATTTTCTTTTCTGTCACTTTTGGCCATGGAGCTCCTAATGGAGATTAACCAGAAAGCGAGGCCGGTGGATCTCCCACAGCCATTGAATGAAGAGAATAATGTATCTGCAGTAATGACTACACGAGCGGGCGGAATTCACTCTGATCCCCGTCCTCCAGCCACCGCTTGTCCTCGCCGCGTCTGTCCTAATCGCTCATGCTTTACCCATAAATACAGCAATTTACTGTCATTAGCCTTTTGACTGCCATCCTTCTAAACTATTCCCTGGATGAACGCGCGGGAGGAGGCCGCCATCTGGGGGCTGTGCGGCTTCGTCTGCCGCAGCCTCTCCTCTTCACTGACCTACTCTCGCTAACCCACTTTGGCAGTGCCGCAGCATAAATGACCCCGGCGCACAGCGGCGCTCAGCCACTTCACCTGCTTACACAATAAATGACATGTTAGTGCTGCAAATTACCAATCTGCTCAGGTGAGGCGGCCGTTCAGGAAAGAGAAAATTAACACTCGACTCCGAGAAGGGTCTCTGCTGATGGCACACCAACATTGAGTGTTCAGGCAAGGTCTGCTGCCATCGTATTCATCGACCGCAATTCAGAAACCAATCATAAAGAATATTACCAAAATGATTAATCCAAATACCACATCTCTACATCCATTCAAAGTGCAAAATGTATAAAGTTTGTCTGAGATTTCAGAAAAAAAAAATATGGGCAGAAAACTCAAGTTACACTCTGTAGAGTCCAGAGAAAAGAGTTCTGAAAAACCAGCCCTGATTCCTCTATATAGCTCTTATGATCACTAGAGGGGTCACCAGCAGGTGGAAGAAGGTCCCGATTCCTCTATATAGATCTTTATATCACTAGAGGGATCACCAGCAGGAAGGAAGGAGGTCCCGATTCCTCTATATAGATCTTTATATCACTAGAGGGGTCACCAGCAGGAAGGAAGGAGGTCCCGATTCCTCTATATAGATCTTTATATCACTAGAGGGGTCACCAGCAGGAAGGAAGGAGGTCCCGATTCCTCTATATAGATCTTTATATCACTAGAGGGGTCACCAGCAGGAAGGAAGGAAGGAAGGAGGTTCTGATTCCTCTATATAGGATGTATATATCACTAGAGGGGTCACCAGCAGGAAGGAAGGAGGTCCCGATTCCTCTATATAGATCTTTATAGCACTAGAGGGGGGGGTCGGTCACCATGAGGAGGAAGGAGGTCATGTATCCTTATATCACTAGATGGGTCACCAGAAGGAAAGAGGTCCCACTTCCTCTATATAAATCTTTATATCACTAGAGGGGTCACCAGCAGGAAGAAGGTGGACCCGATTCCTCTATATAGGTCTTTATATCACTAGAGGGGTCACCAGGAGGAGGAAGGAGGTCCTGATTCCTCTATATAGATCTTTATATCACTAGAGGGGTCACCAGGAGGAGGAAGGAGGTCCTGATTCCTCCATATAGATCTTTATATCACTAGAGGGGTCAGTCACCAGGAGGAGGAAATGATTCCTCCATAGGCCCCTTTCACATGTGCGTATGTCTATTTCATCCATCTGTTTTTGGATGAAATTTGGACATACATGTATCCCTATGGGATAGCGGGTGTCAGCGGATGAACATCCGCTGACACCCGATCTCATCGGATGAACATTCCGCTGACACCCAATCTCATCGGTCCCCGATATGGTCCGATTCTGCAGACAGAGGAAAATCTGTGTTCATCCGACCCCCCCCAGACGGTCCGTGTTCATCTGATCCTACCATAGAGGAAAGCAGAGATCTGACAGGGCGGTCCCTGCACACCGCCCCTGTCATCTGCCGAAGACTTGTCCTTAAGGTTCCCCTAACGGGGAAGTTCCTTCAAGGACTGCACAGGCGCAAACTTGCCGACCGAAAATCTCCGAACCTCGCCCGGGATTCAGGCTCATTCTTTAACATCCCTGTGGATTGGAGGATGTTAAAAAAAGAGCCAGGAGGCTGAGCGAGCGGAGCGAGCTGTCCGAGCGAAGCAAGGACGTGAGGCCGACTGGCCACTTTGCTTGAAAATCCACGTAGCCCTGGATGCCAGCCGTGGTTCGGAGATTTCCGTCGGCAAGTTTGCGCCTGCGCAGTCCTTGAAGGAACTTTCCCGTTGGCCGGAACCATCTCGGCACATCAGATTGCACCTGCGCAGGAACTTTCCCGATAGCCGGAACCAACTCGGCAGATCACTGGCTCAGCGGGGATCGAGGGAGCGATCCCCGCTGAGCAAGCGGATGAGAAAGGTACGGATGCTCATGGGATCTGTACATGTGAAAGGGGCCATATAGATCTTTATATCACTAGAGGGGTCGGTCACCAGGAGGAAGGAGGTCCTCTATATCAGTGGTCATCAACACTGTCCTCAGGGCCCACTAACAGGCCAGGTTTTATGTATTACTATTATTAGTATTTGGGGAGATGCAGACTAGAATACTGCAATCACTGAGCAGCAAATGTTATCACCTGTGATGTATTTCGGTTATCTTGCAAACCTGGCCTGTTAGTGGGCCCTGAGGACAGGGTCGATGACCACTTCTCTATACAGTATAGATCTTTTTATCACTGGAGGGGTCACCAGCAGGAGGAAGGAGGTCCTGATTCCTCTATATAGATCTTTATATCACTAGAGGGGTCACCAGGAGGAGGAAGGAGGTCCCGATTCCTCTATATAGATCTTTTTATCACTAGAGGGGTGACCAGGAGGATGAAGGAGGTCCTGATTCCTCTATATAGATCTTTTTATCACTAGAGGGGTCACCAGGAGGAGGAAGGAGGTCCTGATTCCTCTATATAGGTCTTTATATCACTAGAGGGGTCACCAGGAGGATGAAGGAGGTCCCGATTCCTCCATATAGATCTTTATATCACTAGAGGGGTCACCAGGAGGAGGAAGGAGGTCCTGATTCCTCTACATAGATCTTTATATCACTAGAGGTGTCACCAGGAGAAGGAAGGAGGTCCCGATTCCTCTACATAGATCTTTATATCACTAGAGGGGTCACCAGGAGGAAGGAAGGATGTCCTAATTCCTCCATTTAGATCTTTATTTCACTAGAGGGGTCACCAGCGGGAGGAAGAGGGGGGGGGGGGGTGATCGAAATCGGTTGGAGGCTCTGAGAAGAATTCTGAATAGTCTAGACAGGTAGATTTTTATTTCCATGCGGTATCCAGCTCTGCAGTTCCCGCGTTCAGCGCTGGACGGCTGACACAAACAGGTGGTAGACATCACATTTCCCTCAGGATGCAGCGGCGCTCGCTCTTTTTCGATGTGGAGAGGTTAAAGGCGTCTGCAGATAATTTCCTTCTGTCTAATTAGGAAACAAACTGCCATGCTGGCCTTAAAGACGGCTGCGTTGGACTCCCCAGGTGCAGCGTTACATGGCTGAGGAAGTATAGGGATCGGATAATTGATATTTCTGGCACGTGTCGAACAGAGGGACGGATACATTAGGTGGGGGGGAGTATCCAGAACACAATGAGATTTACCCGGCAGAGAGAGGGAGGAAGGAAAGAGAGAGTGTGCTCTACTACCGTTATTTCCCAAAGCTGCCGCTGCAAAGATTTATTAACCCACAATGCCGGTGATGGGAACACGCTGAACTACCACAGTCCCCCACGGGACCACTCCCGCCTGAAGAATGTAATAACACCGCCGGTGACATAATGATCAAGGGTTAAAGCTAAATTCCAGCCTTCCCTTCAGTCCTAAATCCTTCCCCAGCCCCACCATTCACATCGGAATTCCATCGGAGGAAAATAGAACACGTTCTCTATGTAAACTCCAATGGAAGTCATCGGAATTTCCGATGGAATTACTCCGTTCGGGCATACACACGGTCGGAATTTCCGATGGAATTACTCTGTTCGGGCATACACACGGTCGGAATTTCCGATGGAATTACTCCGTTCGGGCATACACACGGTCGGAATTTCCGATGGAATTACTCCGTTCGGGCATACACACGGTCGGAATTTCCGATGGAATTACTCCGTTTGGGCATACACACGGTCGGAATTTCCGATGGAATTACTCCGTTCGGGCATACACACGGTCGGAATTTCCGATGGAATTACGCCGTTCGGGCATACACACGGTCGGAATTTCGGATTGGGAAAAGTCGGAAATTCCGATCGCGTGTACGAGGCATTGGAAGCTGCAGCAAATCAGATAGAGCCCGCTTCATTTCCTGTGTGGAGGACACCCAGCATCATCAAGATCTTTCCTTCTCAGAGTTTCCATCCCACCCCCCCTAGAACAGCGTCCACTCTTCTGGCAAGACTTTCCGCAAGATATTGGAGGGCGTTTGTTGGTATTTCTGCCATTTGTGAGGTTGGGTACTGATGTTGGATGAGAAGACCTGGCTCACATGTTGGGCCTCACATTGGGCACCAAAAAAAAAGACCTGGCTTGCAGTCAGCGTTCCAATTCATTTCAAAGGTGGTCATTAGGGATGAGTTCAGGTGATCAGTAGGGATGAGGTCAGGTGATCAGTAGAGATGAGGTCAGGTGATCAGTAGAGATGAGGTCAGGGCTCTGTACAGGACACTGGAGTTCCTCCACACCATGTCTCTGGACATCTTATTTCAGAAACCACGGCCATTATTAAGGAGTATTCCTATGGCCACTTATATGGTGTCGCCCCCCTCTTCCCATGGTCCATTAACAGAGTTACCCTCCTTTGTGGCTACAACATCCCCACTCTTTGGTGTTCCAATTCATCCTAAAGGTGATCAGTAGGGATGAGGTCAGGGCTCTGTACAGGACACTGGAGTTCCTCCACACCATGTCTCTGGATATCTTATTTCAGAAACCACGGCCATTATTAAGGAGTATTCCTATGGCCACTTATATGGTGTCGCCCCCCCTCTTCCCATGGTCCATTAACAGAATTACCCTCCTTTGTGTCTACAACATCCCCACTCTTTGGTGTTGCAATTCATTCTAAAGGTGACCAGTAGGGATGAGGTCAGGGCTCTGTGCATGACATTGGAGTTCCTTCACACCAAACTGGTCATACCATGTCTTTATGGAGTTGGCTCCACTCTTCTGTAGTGGCCCAGCCAATAGGAAGGTGTAGGGAGGAGGCCAAAGACCATGGCCACGGGAACTAGCTTCCATCTTCATATTACCCCAGGGTCACAGCAGCTCCATGGAAAGCCTCCACAACGAAGGGTTCAGCATTTCATTTCCACATGTACAATTCAACCCTTACTTTATCCAAAACGAAAGGGCTTCCATTCTACTTTAAAGCCCATCTCCAGTGAAGCTGGGCCCACACTGTAAGGGTTAGTTAGTTGTTTAGGTCTAGGTGAACAATAAAATAATTACGTACTCCTCCCTGCTGCTAGACCAGTCCCTACAGCACCTTGTCCCTCATGCTCCAGTGTTCTAGGGTCCTGACATCATCAAGTCCATAGCTCTGCCATGGAAGTAAAAGCTATCCCACTGCAAGGGACAATTCTCAATGTCCCTTGGGATGGGGGTCAAAAATAGATTAATAATAGGGGAGCTGCGGTGGCTCAACGCGATTGGCACTGCGCTGGCAAGCCATTCACCTCTGCAGCTAGGGGTTCGGATCCCTGTCTCAGCTACATGTGAATTGAGTTTGGTGGTCACAGCCCGGCTCCCGGTGGGTGTGCTATGCAAGGTAAGCCTGCGCTTAGTACGCCCACCCCCTCCCACAAAAACCACCACACTTACACGCACTCGAAATTGGGTTAACATGCACGCACTTTTACCACGCGGTCTCTAAAAAGAGAGGCGAAGGACTAATGGGGCTGGTTGAGCGGGCTAGATCCTCTCACTCCCTTATAGGGAGTCCCTCTGCCCCGTTGGGCTTCAAAGCGGAGCAGGTAGGGCTAGGGCGGGCTGTGTGGGAGGACCCCCTCACACACCCACCATTGCCACCCGGGGCATGGAGAAAGGTGGCAGATTGCCTCTGGGGGAGGCCTGCCTACTCCCAACTCCTGCAGTCCGGCTCCTCTCTCGAGTACACGCACAAAATACACTTTAAAAAAAAAATAGATCAATAATGAGATTTGGAAGTCTGGGGTCTCCTTTAGTTGGGTGTAATAAATAATGCGGCCCAGCAGGCGCTATGTCCACCCGCATTTGGGAGCACAGATGTTCCATCCATCCCTATGCAGGAAGTCCCATTGATATCTGCTGGGATGCAGCAGCTGCAGGGACAGCCCCGCACTCACACTGTGTGTTGGGGAGTGCTCAGTGCACTGTAGTTCACCAGTGTGAAAACACAGAAATGTGACGCAGCTATACTGAGATATTCTTTTGTACCCGGTGCTGCCCCTGCGATCACAGCAACTCTACATTCACACAGAAGGGGGGAAAAGTAGGGCAGAGATTAGGATGGTGCAGATGTTCCTCTAATGTCGTCATCCTGTCTGCAGCATTGTGTAATAGAAGGATGGGGGCAGGGTATAGGTGGAAGAATACATATGCTGAGATAAGGGGATGCAAGGCTGGCCGTGCCAGGGAGATAATCCCAACAAAAGATCGCCGACGTGCTGGAAATGTCAGAAAAAGCCACGAGCTGCAACAAAAACACAACCAAACAGGAAACGTTCAGAAGATAAATTACACTCAATCAACAAGTGATTCTCCGGACAGAGGCAGGACGGGGGGAATAAAAGCTTCATAGTAACTGCAGATATTTCCTCTGATCTCCACATTTTGTTGGATATTTTGAAGTCTTTTCAGTTTCAAATCCACCAAATGCATTCCCCGTGTGCACCAAACGCGCCCCCCCCCCCCCCTTGTGCAACGAACCGAAGAGTCCCAAGACTTACAGGCGGTTTCCTTCAGAAAGTAGAAAATCCTTTCCCCCTACCAGCGTGCTGCAAAGATAGATCCTTGCTCTCAGTGAGGAAGCAGCCACACCTCTGCAGAGGTCCGACACACCCCCTGCTAGATCAGAAATTGAATTCTGAAATCAGCAGAACACTTCATTACCCACCAGGACTCCTCCAGAGGGGGTTAGGAGTTTCCTGAGCTGTGGCTGGTTGTCTACCAGAGGTGGTTAGGGGATCCCTGAGAGGTGGCTGGTTGACCTCCAGAGGTCATTAGGGGTTCCCTGAGCTGTGGCTGGATTTCTTCCGGAGGTCATTAGGGCTTCCCTGAGCTGTGGCTGGTTGTCTTCCGGAGGTCATTAGGGCTTCCCTGAGCTGTGGCTGGATTTCTTCCGGAGGTCATTAGGGCTTCCCTGAGCTGTGGCTGGTTTTCTTCCGGAGGTCATTAGGGCTTCCCTGAGCTGTGGCTGGTTGTCTACCAGAGGTGGTTAGGGGATCCCTGAGAGGTGTCTGGTTGTCTTACGGAGGTCATTAGGGGATCCCTGAGCTGTGGCTGGTTGTCTACCAGAGGTGGTTAGGGGATCCCTGAGAGGTGGCTGGTTGTCTTCCGGAGGTCATTAGGGGATCCCTGAGCTGTGGCTGTTTGTCTACCAGAGGTGGTTAGGGGATCCCTGAGAGGTGGCTGGTTGTCTTCCGGAGGTCATTAGGGGATCCCTGAGAGGTGGCTGGTTGTCTTCCGGAGGTCATTAGGGGATCCCCGAGAGGTGGCTGGTTGTCTTCCGGAGGTCATTAGGGGATCCCTGAGCTGTGGCTGTTTGTCTACCAGAGGTGGTTAGGGGATCCCTGAGAGGTGGCTGGTTGTCTTCCGGAGGTCATTAGGGGATCCCTGAGAGGTGGCTGGTTGACCTCCAGAGGTCATTAGGGGTTCCCTGAGCTGTGGCTGGTTGTCCAACAGAGGTGGTTATAGGAGATTCATCCGATAAAACGCTCACATTCTGAATGCAGCTTTTCATCATCGAATCCAATCATTCCTCCCGCCTGCCTTCCAGCTGTGATATCAATGAAGACACCTGCATACAGCACTGCTGCAAAACAGGCGCTGTCCCCAACTGCAGAGACCTGACAATGCAGAGGAGCTCTGTACCTGTTACGCAGGAGGCACACCACAGAGACCTGACAATGCAGAGGATCACTGTACCTGTTACACAGGAGGCACACCACCGAGACCTGACAATGCAGAGGAGCTCTGTACCCGTTACACAGGAGGCACACCACAGAGACCCGCCAATGCAGAGGATCACTGTACCCGTTACACAGGAGGCACACCACAGAGACCTGACAATGCACACCACAGAGACCTGACAATGCAGAGGAGCTCTGTACCTGTTACACAGGAGGCACACCACAGAGACCTGCCAATGCAGATGAGCTCTGTACCTGTTACACAGGAGGCACACTGCAAAGAAGAGAACAATGTGTGCAGACACGGCCTGAGATAAGGGGGATCGTAGACCAGTGCCAGGAACAGGGACTTCAAAATACTAAATGCAGAACCACCCTGACTGGCCAGGAATGTGTCCTATTCAGTCCGCACTGTTGTCATATCCGGTCAGACGTGACTCATGCAGATAAAGGAAGGCGAGAGAAGTCACATTCTGTGCTCTGGACTGAGACAACTACACACTATAGAGGGATATGCTTTGTTCAGATTTCATATCTGAGGTTTACATCCACTTTAATCGGTGCGCTCCATAAACCATCACAGCCTAAATCCACACAGCACCTCGCAGGGTGACAGAGTAACATTCCTGTGCTGTTCAACCATTACATTTCCAGGAAGGGTTAGAGTTCCATCTGGGAGAAACTCATCATGGACATTGGTTACAAACGGCCTGTCTGAATGTGAGAGATAACAAGGCTGCAGTGGGTGCACCTGAGAACTTCTCTCCTGCTTCACACACAGGGGGGTCCCAGACTGCCGGCAAAGAAGTGACGGGTAGCGGGGCAGGGCAGCAATGAACGGAGCTCCTCGTGTAGATCTTAACCCTGGCACATTATTCATCTCTAACAATTATTCTCACATTAATGGCGTCAGTCACCCTCCTGTCACTAAAGGGTCCTCAAGTGGTGCTCCTCATTTAATCGCCATTTGGTCATGTGTTCCCTTCAGGTGCTGCCCATGTGATTGGCATTGGGTCATGTGATCCGTCAGGTGTTTCCCATGTGATCGCCTTTTGGTCATGTGTTCCCTTGGGTGCTGCCCATGTGATCGCCATTTGGTCATGTGTTCCCTCAAGTACTGCCCATAAGATCGGCATTTGGTCATGTGTTCCCGCAGGTGCTGCCCATGTGATCGCCATTTGGTCATGTGTTCCCTCAGGTGTTGATCATGTGATCGGCATTTGGTCATGTGTTCCCTCAAGTACTGCCCATGTGATCGGCATTTGGTCATGTGTTCCCTAAGGTGTTGATCATGTGATCGCCATTTGGTCATGTGTTCCCTAAGGTGCTGCCCATAAGATCGGCATTTGGTCATGTGTTCCCTAAGGTGCTGCCCATGTGATCGCCATTTGGTCATGTGTTCCCTAAGGTGCTGCCCATGTGATCGCCATTTGGTCATGTGTTCCCTAAGGTGCTGCCCATGTGATCGCCATTTGGTCATGTGTTCCCGTAGGTGCTCCCCATGTGATCGCCATTTGGTCATGTGTTCCCGCAGGTGCTGCCCATGTGATCGCCATTTGGTCATGTGTTCCCGCAGGTGCTGCCCATGTGATGGCCATTTGGTCATGTGTTCCGTCGGGTGCTGCCCATGTGATCGCCATTTGGTCATGTGTTCCCTCAGGTGCTGATCATGTGATCGGCATTTGGTCATGTGTTCCGTCGGGTGCTGCCCATGTGATCGGCATTGGGTCATATGATCCTTCAGGTGCTTCCCATGTGATCACCATTTGGTCATGTGTTCCCTCAAGTACTGCCCATAAGATCGGCATTTGGTCATGTGTTCCCTCAGGTGCTGCTCATGTGATCAGCATTTGGTCATGTGATCCCTCAGGTGCTGATCATGTGATCAGCATTTGGTCAAGTGATCCCTCAGGTGCTGATCATGTGATCCCTGATGCAGATCCTTCAGCAAGAACCATGTAAATACACAGCTGCCAGGTAACAGTTGCGCACAGGTCAGTTGTAGCGTGTCAGATGTGATATGGACAATGAATTGTAAGCTCCTGGGGCGCAGGGACCAACGTCCATAGTACAAAGTTTTCTGCTGAATCATGACGGTGCAATGTAAATGAGTTAATAGCGGCGTTCCAATTTAGCTGAGAGTAAATGATTGTCCCAGCAGAGGGGGGGTCAATGTCTCAGTGGATTGTCGCCTGGCGTGGAATAGGAATAATTACCAGCAGCCCCTCCACTCACCGACGTCTCTAATTATTCTGAACCCGCTGCGTCTCCAGAGAGCGACTCCTCTAAATCCAATTATCTTTTCTTGGTTGTTTCTGGGCCGCGAGAGGTCGTCTGATGAACACAAGGTGAGCTCGTCCTGTGCAAGTGACCCTGCCAGTTCCTGATTGATGCTCAACGTTCGCCCTTATATATAAACGAGGGATGAGATTGAGAGTTTTGTGAAACTCATTGAAGTCATGGGGGGAGGGGGGGGATTCGGGGCAAATCCTGTAATCAAACTTCGTCCAGTTTTGGGACACAATAGGCAAACTACCAGCAGAAGAGTCATGGGAAGCCGGGCACAGAGGAAATATACCAGGATGCTATGACCAGTAGTTAGCCGAGACGGTCTCTATCCTTCCTGATGGAAAACTGTCCTGCCGCTCGTCAATTTCTATCATTTTCTTATTGGGAGATTAAAGACCGCAGATAATAAAGCAAAGTAAAATTTGCAAGCAGCTGAACATTTTCACTGAGGGTGAATTGACCAAAATATACTAGAGGAAAAGAGTGCAGGCGGGCGTTTTACTATCATTGAGGGGCAGCAGGTGACAACAGTGTAAAACTGGCCTGCAGAAGGACAACTTTAACAAGCAAAACTAGGCCTAAATGTACTAGAGACAAGGAGCACAGGCTGGGCTTTATTACTAGAATTAGGATACAACAGTGTAAGATTGAGGAGCAGCAGGACAGTTTTAATCAAAGACAATAGACCCAACTGGTGTAAACCCAACATTTATTTTATCTATGAGCTAGGAGACGTGAAGTGGATGTGAGCGATATATAACATTCAGTGGTTTGGGTGCACACTGTTCTTGCATTTAAAGTGCAAGATTGTAAAGATTGTAAAGATTTAAAGATTGTAAAGTCTCATTTAAAATAAAAAATCATGTTATACTTACCTGTTCTGTGAAGTTGGTTTTGCACAGAGCAGCCCAGATCATCCTCTTCTCGGGTCCCTCCTAGCTGCTCCTGGCCCTTCCCTCCTGTCGAGTTCCCCCACAGCCAGCAGCTTGCTTTGGAGGCACCTGAGCAGTTTCCCAGCTCTGTGTGTCCCCACCCA
Source organism: Rana temporaria (assembly GCF_905171775.1). Taxonomy (NCBI): domain Eukaryota; kingdom Metazoa; phylum Chordata; class Amphibia; order Anura; family Ranidae; genus Rana; species Rana temporaria. The sequence goes on along the minus strand of NC_053500.1, from coordinate 138,150,907 downwards.
CCCTGCCTCCTCTCTCCCCGATAGGCTAACTGACTTTGATTGAAAGCCATGGGAGCCAATGGCACCGCTGCTGGGTCATAGCTAAACAGGAGGAGAGTCCCGGATGGCAAAAAAAAAAAGTGGACATCGCTGGATAGAGATGGGGATCTGGTAAGTATTAGAGAGGCTGAGAGAGGCTGCTACACACAGAAGGATTGCAAGAATGCAAGAAGATAAAAAAAACCTTCTGCCTTTACAACTACTTTAAGGAATAATTTATAACAGAGAATGGATTTCACCAACTGCTCCCTCCGCGTTATGCATGGGTGTGCTATGCACATTGGCTGAGGTAAAGCCACACAGCTGCTTTTTCAAGTGGTCCCTATATTTCGTTTTTGCAGAGAACCAGAACCTCTAAAAGAAGTTAGCCAGTAGCTAGCTGAGGCCCTGTTCTTCCTGGTGCAAAACTGTCTTGCCACTGGCCAATGTCCATCACTTTCTTGTTAAGAAATAACAGCCTGCAGATACAGCAATGTAAAATTAGCCAGGAGCTGAACATTTTCAAAGAGGGGGAATTGACTGACATATACTAGAGGAAAATAGTGCAGGCAAGTGTACGGTCTACAACAGGGATATGCAATTAGCGGACCTCCAGCTGTTTCAAAACTACAAGTCCCATCATGCCTCTGCCTCTGGATGTCACACTTGTGGCTGTCAGAGTCTTGCTATGCCTCATGGAACTTGTAGTTCTGCAACAGCTGGAGGTCCGCTAATTGCAAATCCCTGCTCTGCAAGAATTGAGGGGCCGCAGGTGCTGTAGCAGTGTAAAACTGGCCTGTAGCAGGGCCACTTCAATGAGAAAGGATAGGCCTAAATTTAGTAGAGACAAAGAGCAGAAGATGGACTTTCCTACAGGAATTCGGATACAGCAGAAGATATGGCAGTGTAAAACTGACCAGCGGCAGGGCAGGTTTTAGTCAGGGATAAAAGGCCTAACTGGTGTATACCCAACTTTTATTTTATCTGTAGGGATAGGAGAAGTGCGGTGGATGTGACTGATATAATGTGAGGTGGTTTAAGTTCACATTGTTCTTGCAGCTAACTGCTCTTGGTTAGGCATGGTTCTGCTATGCACACAGGCCATGGTGGAGCCATATTGCTGCTTTTCAAATGGCCCCAGACTTCGTTATTTTTTTCCTTTTAAATTATTTAGCGGCATGCTGCAAACAAACTACCACTCGAAGGAAACATGATCAGTAAAAAGTGAATGCTGTGTTTCGAGTACCCCAAATTGCTCACCTACAGCTGTCTGCACCCCCTTTTTTTGTTATATTTGTAGCCCCCTTAATATGAAGCCTGCTGGCCATAGTTCAAAGGCTGCATCGTGCTTTACAGGTGAATCTGAACAAGTTCATCAGGACTGCAAATCTCAAGCCTGCCGGATTCACAAGGAACTCGATCATCATCCCTAAAAAACTGACAAAATTCTTGGGAGTCGTGACTTTGGGCAGGAAACTAGGGAGCCAAGTAACAAGAGGAAGAGCAGCACACTGTACTGGGGGGAGTGAGCGAAAAACAAAAACACCATTCGCGTAACTATGTCACAGTGAAAGGAAAGAAAAATCAGGACTGGTGCTGGTCCAGGACATGTCAGTGGCAGCGATATGGCCCGACACATCCATGGCCCCCCGACATGTCCATGGGCCCTGTGACATGTCCGTTGCAGCGCCCCCTCATGGGCAAAGGTTTTCTCTGTACTAGAGCACTAATTCTATACATGATGATTTTCTCTTCATTAGTGGCTAATGGGCGAGGAAGGGAAAATGTAAATCAGGGCAACAAGTAAAACCATACAGGAAATGGATTGTAACATGAAAAATTCAGCAGGCTGAGTGAGATCACTGCAGATGATGAGGTGGGGATACATGGGGAGTGACATGCACAGGTCACATTCTAGAAAATTCTGAACTTACTTTTCAATGAGATCCAAAGTGACTCCAGGCACCAACTTCACACTCTTCTGCATGCAAAACCTACAAGAGGAAAGAAGACTTTAGTTTCATCAACACGGCAGCAGCCTATAGCAGTCCCCTGTCGCATGGCGGCAGCCGCCTATAGCAGTCCCCTGTCGCATGGCGGCAGCCGCCTATCGCAGTCCCCTGTCGCATGGCGGCAGCCGCCTATCGCAGTCCCCTGTCGCATGGCGGCAGCCGCCTATCGCAGTCCCCTGTCGCATGGCGGCAGCCGCCTATAGCAGTCCCCTGTCGCATGGCGGCAGCCGCCTATAGCAGTCCCCTGTCGCATGGCGGCAGCCGCCTATCGCAGTCCCCTGTCGCATGGCGGCAGCCGCCTATAGCAGTCCCCTGTCGCATGGCGGCAGCCGCCTATAGCAGTCCCCTGTCGCATGGCGGCAGCCGCCTACTGCAGTCCCCTGTCGCATGGCGGCAGCCGCCTATAGCAGTCCCATGTCGCATGACGGCAGCCGCCTATTGCAGTCCCCTGTCGCATGGCGGCAGCCGCCTATAGCAGTCCCCTGTCGCATGGCGGCAGCCGCCTATAGCAGTCCCCTGTCGCATGGCGGCAGCCGCCTATAGCAGTCCCCTGTCGCATGGCGGCAGCCGCCTATAGCAGTCCCCTGTCGCATGACGGCAGCCGCCTATAGCAGTCTCCTGTCGCACGCAGCAGCCTACAGCAGTCTCCTGTCACATAGCAGCAGTTTCTAGCATTTTCCTGAGATGATGCAATGTTTTGTAACACAGAAGTTTCTATTTGTACCAAAGGATCAAGATATTGAAACACATAACCCATCATCTGCAATGCAGCAGTCTATTGTAACACGGCAGCAGCCTCTCACCTGAGTCTCTAGCACTGTGCCATAGTCTCATGTAGCGTGACCGCTCTAGTCACATGTTTATGGTTAAAACAGGTGCCAGGTAAAGCTGCAGGTATAAATTCTGCAGGTCTGGCTGGGCTCAGGTGCGTTGCGTTGATTGGGTGACACGAATTGGCTGTACAGAGCGGATGGACACAATCTTTATTGTACCTCGCTGTCTCTAGTGTTTGATTTTTCCCTTTGGGTGGGGGTGAGGGGGTGAGTATTGGGCTCTCCAGTAAGTAATGAACGATGCAGGAGAAGCCGTATGGAAATGAAGGATGGAGACGGTAGTGAGCCTCATTACCAGGCACTCCTCTCCGGTACAATGTGATGAATGAATTCCTGGCAGTGTTTTCGGCGTTGCTGCTGAGCGATGCTGGGTGACAGATACACGTTATGGAGTGTGATGGACATGAGCCTCCATATAAATCAGCCCTCAGCTCAGCGAGAGGTTTGTTTGCACTGATAGATCTTGTTAAGGCTCTATTACTGGAAGCAGGAGGCTGTGCGCACTTACCTGGATACCTACCCGTCCACGACGGTCCTGTGTGTGCATTGCGTCACTGCATCATTGCAACTTAAAGGACGTTAAAAAAAAATCATAAAGGATCCATCTATAGCATTCAGAAAACGAGGCGAGCGAGCACCTTCCTACCTTCATACTGGGTCACCTACTATTCTTGGTTAAGCATGTAAACTGTTACTGGCAACTAAAGCACTGCATACCAAACAATGCGGATCTCCTGAAGCCTCTTTGCACCCAAATCCTGCCAGCATGGATTCCAGTGATTGGCCATATTACCAGACTACAGAGGACCATGGCTGCCCAATTAATGTCAGCAAGGCTGTCTATAATGTGCAAGGTCCAGGTGACAGGCTGACAACGCAGCGAGATGGGACAGAGCGTTTTCACCCTATAACAGGTAGCGCCTGAACAGGGGATTTTTATGGCAGGATCATTAGGGATGGTTTTATGTAAAGGACAAATAGATCCAGAGCTCTTTAGGCCATACTTCTTCTGCGAGTGACAAGGGCACCAAGTTCTGCTCTCCTGTGACCGGCATTTAGCTGACAGTGGGCTAAAGCCTGCTGTTGGCTGACATCGCTCAGCTTGTCCAGGTGCAGGAGGGATCCCGACTTTAGTGTCGTGATCCTCCCAGATATCTTAGTGGCAGCTGGCTCAGCTTCGTAGAAAGCCGCAGGAAAACTGAGCCAGCCGCCCCCTTCCTCTCTACAGCCCGGCCTCAAGTGAGCGCTGGAGGGGGCAGAGCAGAAAGTGATACATACAGGAAGTCTCAATCCCGCTGCCGGAACACAGCGCTGTATACTGAATGTGGGTGAGGATATATACAGGAAGTCCCCATCCCGCTGCCAGAACACAGCGCTGTATACTGGATGTGGGTGGGGATATATACAGAAAGTCTCCATCCCACTGCCGGAATACAGCACTGTATACAGGAAGTCTCCATCATGATGTAGGAACACAGCGCTGTATACTGGATGTGGGTGAGGATATATACAGGAAGTCTCCATCCCACTGCCGGAACACAGCACTGTATACAGGAAGTCTCCATCACGATGTAGGAACACAGCGCTGTATACTGGATGTGGGTTAGCATATATACAGGAAGTCTCCATCCCTCTGCCGGAACACAGCGCTGTATACTGGATGTGGGTTAGCATATATACAGGAAGTCTCCATCACGATGCCGGAACACAGCGCTGTATACTGGATGTGGGTGAGGATATATACAGGAAGTCTCCATTACGATGCCAGAACACAGCGCTGTATACTGGATGTGGGTGAGGATATATACAGGAAGGAAGTCTCCATCACGATGCCAGAACACAGCGCTGTATACTGGATGCGGGTGAGGATATATACAGGAAGTCTCCATCACGATGCCAAAACACAGCGCTGTATACAGGAAGTCTCCATCACGATGCCAGAACACAGCGCTGTATACAGGAAGTCTCCATCACGATGCCAGAACACAGCGCTGTATACAGGAAGTCTCCATCACGATGCCAGAACACAGCACTGTATACAGGAAGTCTCCATCACGATGTAGGAACACAGCGCTGTATACAGGAAGACTCCATCACGATGCCGGAACACAGCGCTGTATACTGGATGTGGGTGAGGATATATACAGGAAGTCTCCATCACGATGCCAGAACACAGCGCTGTATACTGTATGTGGGTGAGGATATATACAGGAAGTCTCCATCACGATGCCAAAACACAGCGCTGTATACAGGAAGTCTCCATCACGATGCCAGAACACAGCGCTGTATAAAGGAAGTCTCCATCACGATGCCAGAACACAGCGCTGTATACTGGATGTGGGTGAGGATATATACAGGAAGTCTCAATCCCGCTGCTGGAACAAATCGCTGTATATTAGATGTAAGGATAGATACACTTTATTCAGCGGACGTATCTGTTAGTGAAGGAAATGGTTTGTGTGGACCACTTCGGCCTATACTATATAAAATGCAATCATGTCCGGAGTTGGGCTTTAAATGCTTATTTATATCCTGGAGTTTTTCTAAGAAGAACATCGTTGGACGATCGGTTAGGTCAGGAAAAGTTTGGTTTACATTGGAGCCAATAGGAGCCGTCACGAATCTGGAGGATAAATGTACTTTTATAGAAATTGTTTTCCATTTGCAGTGATGACGTTTTATCTTTTGTTCTATGGAGCAACAACAACGCACAATCATTTTACTGCAGGAAAACGCCCTTCACCCAGACATACCCCATTCATCGCTCAGTCTCTGGATCTCATTGAACGCCTCGGCTCAGAATAGGGTTATTGTGCGTCAGTGTACACAGTACAGCAATCATACTCTCCACATTTTTATATCATTCCTTTAGTATATTGCAGTTGTGACTGCATTAGCTTTCTGTTTTCACCTGGTGATCCTGTCACTTTCTTTTTTTTGGGGGGGGAGGGGGCTGCTTTTTATCTGTACCCGCTACCACCTCTGTAATCCTTCCCTAGGCGAGGATTGCGCCACAGTCCCTGCCTACTCCTCTCCCACCGCATTCTGGAAGAGGGCTTTCACACTGGAGAAACAGCAGCAGTTTGCAGGCGCTATTTTTAAATCAATAGCGCCCCAGTGTGAAAGGGGCCTTAATCAATGATAAAAATAAATGTTAAATGTAGGTTCTTCCTTTAACCACTTAAGACCCGGACCTTTAGGCAGCTAAAGGACCTAGCCAGTTTTTGCAATTCGGCACTGCGTCGCTTTAACTGACACATGCGCGGGCGTGCGTGCGACGTGGCTCCCAAACAAAACCACAAGGGGGCGCTGAAGGGGTTATGTGTGACCTCATGTGTGTTTACAACTGTAGGGGGGTGTGGCTGTAGGTGTGACGTCATCGATTGTGATTCCCTATAAAAGGGATCACACGATCGATGACGGCGCCACAGTGAAGAACGGGAAAGCTGTGTTTACACACGGCTCTCCCCGTTCTTCAGCTCCGAGGACCGATCGCGGGACTCCAGCGGCGATCGGGTCCGCGAGTCCCGCGGCCACGGAGCTTCGGACCGGGTCGCGTGCACGTATATCGTCGGTAGAGGGTCCTTAAGTGGTTAAGCCGGCCATACACGGAACATTGGCTGCTTCCTGAGGAGGCGGCCGACATTCACTTAGGGAGTGGCCCTACTCCAGTCAATCGTTTATAGATTTTTGATGGAACATTATTGGTCGACAAGCTGCTCCATCCAATCACATGCAGCCTCTATTCGGGTTTTTTGGCGACCAATGGGAAGCGGTTAGCGTCATCAGCAGTTTCCTCCATCCACACTGTAAAGCAATCTCCGGTGCCTTGAGAAAGTCTTCATACCACTTGAAATGTTCCACATCTTGTCATGTTACAACCAAGAACGTAAATGTATTTTATTGTGATTTATTGTAATAGACCAACACAAAGTGGCACATAATTGTGAAGCGGAAGGAAAATGATAAAATGGTTTTCAATTTTTTTTTGCAAATAAATATGTGAAAAGTGTGGCATCCATTTGAATTCACCCCCCCCCCCCCCTTACTCTGATACCCCTAACTAAAATCTAGTGGAACCAACTGACTTCATAAGTCACCTAATTAAGTGTCCACCGGTCTGTAATTTAAACTCAGTATAAATACAGCTGTTCTGTGAAGCCCTCAGAGGTTTGTAGAGAACCTTAGTGAACAAACAGCATCATGAAGTCCAAGGAACACACCAGACAGGTCAGGGATGAAGTTGTGGAGAAGTTTAAAGCAGGGTTAGGTTATAAAAAAAATCTCCCAAGCTTTGAAGATCTCACAGAGTTCTGCTCAATCCATCATCGGAAAATGGAAAGAGTATGGCACAACTGCAAACCTACCAAGACATGGCCGTTCACCTAAACTGACCGGGCCGGGCAAGGAGAGCATTCATCAGAGAAGCAGCTAAGAGGCCCATAGTAACTCTGGACAATCATTAGTCGCGCTCTCCACAAATCTGGCATTTATGGAAGAGTGGCAAGAAAAAAGCCATAAGAAGTCCCATTTTTAGTTTGCAAGAAGCCATGTGGGGGACACAGCAAATGTGGAAGAAGGTGCTCTCGTCAGATGCAAAACGCTTTGTGTGGTGGAAAACTAAAATCGCACATCACCCTGAACACACCTTTCCCACCGTGAAACATGGTGGTGGCAGCATCATGTGGTGGGGATGCTTTTCTTCAGCAGGGACAGGGAAGATGGTCAGAGTTGATGGGAAGATGGATGGTGCCAAATGCAGGACAATCTTAGAAGAAAACCGGTTATGGTCTGCATAAGACAAGACTGGGGCGGAGGTTCACCTTCCAGCAGGACAACGACCCTAAACTACAGCCAGACCTACAATGGAATGGTTTAGATCAGTGGTCTTCAAACTGCAGCCCTTTACTTGCCTTTATCCGGCCCTTGGGGCAGTATCCCTCCCACTGATACAAGACACTATTCTGACATCTGACACTGACAGTGGAGCACCATTTCTCCCACTGACACCACTAATAGGGCACTATTCCTCCTTATTATACAAATGATGGGGCACTATTTCTCCCCCTAATACCATATGTTAAGTCCCACTGATGCCAGAAAAATTTCCACCTTGCCAAAGTCCGGCCCTCCAAGAGTCTGAAGGACAATAATCCGGCCCTTTGTTTCGAATGTTTGGAGACCCCTGGTTTAGATCAAAGCATATTCATGTGTTAGAATGGCCCGGTCAAAGTCCAGACCTAAATCCAACTGAGAATCTGTGACAAGACTTGAAAATTGCTGTCCACAGACGCTCTCCATCGGCTCGGCTAGGTACACGTGGCATGGACAGCGCTGCAGCCCGGGCGAATGGGCCTGGGAAGTCAGATTTCAGCACGTATGATGTTCTGCAGATGAATTGATCGATGTCAGGCCAGACGGCCTCCACTGCAGAGCTTCATTATCATGCAAATTAGCTGATAAAAGAAATGAATCATCAGCCTGAACATCCAGGCGACAACTCCGAGAACCCGATCCACAGCACATCGCGAGTCGCATATGAAAAGGATGACTTGGCAGCACATGACTCCTACATCTTAGAATGATATTGTGAAAAGGGACGGAGCGAAACTCGTCTTCCTGCAGTCATTACACCTTCAGGCCTGGTTATGGTTTTTATGGCTGCAAAAGTCACTGAGGTAAGTACTTCACTCCGCTCTGTGAGCGTATCATATAAGCCATACAAGGTGGGTGGGTAGGCAGATCAGCAGTCTGGGGTTCTTTACACTGAGGTCAGTAAGTGCTAAATGACAGTCATGCCCAACCCCCCTCCAGACTAAGGCCAAGGAATGGCTCAGAACAACCCCCCCCCCCCCATTAAGGAAAAAATTCAGGAGTGGGGGAACCAGTTAACCCCACTTGCAGGGGACACGGCCACTCCCATTTGGCCCAACAAAGGTCATTTGAAAAATTAAAGGAGCCGGGTGGAAATGCATGACTGCACCCATAGGTTGCGGCCTCTGTTTCGGCAGATCTTCACGGCATCTGAGCGCCACAAACCAAAAGCACAATTTAATCAAGGTTTTAATACCCAATATTGGTGAGAATGTGATCGTTGTCACAGTGGTCACATAACTGAAGCCGACCTGGGTCCTCGACAGCTCAGTCTGCGCAGGGAGTGCCTTCTCGGCACACCGATATCGTCCGGCGTTAATATTGGACAGTTGGAAGGATTAGGAGGTATAGGGAAGATGGGAAGGGAAAGGGGATTAGGCAGTATTGGGTAGGGGGAGGGATGTAGGCATAATTAAGCAGTTAAGGGGGGGGGGGGGGGATTGGGCAGTATTGGGAATCGCAGAGTGAGGCAGCAACCGTCAAGCAAAACTGCTCTATAAAAATCACAGACACGCCCGATCAAAGCACTCCGTTCATCACTTGCCCACATCTTTATCTACAACACACATTATATGACTCCAAGATGAGAGTACTCACCATCGCAGGGCTATTTTGATGGGTGTGGTGAGGCAGGAGGTGAAGAGGTCGGCGGGAAGGTCCGGGTTCATAGGCAGCAATTCTACCGCGTCACATGCCGCCAGCTGAATACAGTTCTTCATGGAGGGCGGCAATGGCATCTGTGCCAGCGGGTGGCTGGGGGCGATAGCCGCAACCTGAAAATGACATCACATGAATGAGTTCTAGACATGGACTAAGGGCCTACCCTCAGTCGAGCGTTACCCATAATACATCTCATCCCTGTCAATGGTTCTTTCCTCCTTCTGGTTTCTCTACTCAGATTCCCAACATTCCCTCCCCCCCTTTGACCTTTAAGTCTCACTCATTGCAAATGCCATTCATAGAGGAAAACAATGGAAATTACATCTTTATGTACTAATAGTTCAAGGTGAGTCATTCAAAAAACACTTGACTTTTATCATAATGGGAATATGTTCTACAATGGGATGCCGAGATAAAAACTGCCATACAAAACACAGACAAATGTTCAGAAACTACATAACTAATCCCCGGAGAAACCAAATGAAAAACACATTGTACAAAATAAACAGCTTTCTCCAACGCGAAGAGAACGCTTAGAGGACGCGAAGAGAACGCTTAGAGGACGCGAAGAGAACGCTTAGAGGACGCGAAGAGAACGCTTAGAGGACGCGAAGAGAACGCTAGGAGAACGCAAGGAGAACGCTAGGAGAACGCTAGGAGAACGCTAGGAGAACGCTAGGAGAACGCTAGGAGGACGAGAGGAGAACGCAAGGAGGACGAGAGGAGGACGCGCGAAGAGGACGAGAGGAGGACGCGCGAAGAGGACGAGAGGAGGACGCGCGAAGAGGACGAGAGGAGGACGCGCGAAGAGGACGAGAGGAGGACGCGCGAAGAGGACGAGAGGAGGACGCGCGAAGAGGACGAGAGGAGGACGCGCGAAGAGGACGAGAGGAGGACGCGCGAAGAGGACGAGAGGAGGACGCGCGAAGAGGACGAGAGGAGGACGCGCGAAGAGGACGAGAGGAGGACGCGCGAAGAGGACGAGAGGAGGACGAGAGGAGGACGCGCGAAGAGGACGAGAGGAGGACGAGAGGAGGACACGCAAAGAGGACGCAAAGAGGACGAGAGGACGCAAAGAGGACGAGAGGACGAGGCGAAGAGGACGAGGCGAAGAGGACGAGGCGAAGAGGACGAGGCGAAGAGGACGAGGCGAAGAGGACGAGGCGAAGAGGACGAGGCGAAGAGGACGAGGCGAAGAGGACGAGGCGAAGAGGACGACGCGAAAAGGACAAGAGGACAACGCGAAGAGGACGAGAGGACGACGCGAAGAGGACGACGAGAGGAGGACGCGAAGAGGACGAGAGGAGAACGCGAAGAGGACGAGAGGAGGACGTGAAGAGGACGAGAGGAGGACGAGAGTAGGAGGCGAAGAGGACGAGAGGACGACGCGAAGAGGACGCAAAGAGGACACAACGAGGACGACGCAAAGAGGACACGAAGAGGACGACGAGAAGAGGACGCGAAGAAGGACGATTTAGAGAATGCCAGGAGAATGCAAGAAGACTGAAGAGAATGCGAGAAGAATGTGAAGAGAATGCGAGAAGAATGTGAAAAGAGTTCTTAGCCAGGAATGAAGTGAGGAATTTTTGAGGAAGACCTAGAATGGTTAGAGCTTTCTCGTACAGGGAAAACTTGCTTAGTTGAGCTTCTCCTGGGGAATGACAGGGAGTGATGTTCATTCTGAAGCCCGCTGTCTGGTGACATCAGAGTTGGTCTAGGCTTTGAAAAGATCCTGACTTTATGGTTGGGATCCACCCAGAAGCCTGGACCGACAACTGGCTCCGCTATTCAGCACACCACCGAGATCCTGAGCCAGCCGCCCCCTCCACAGTCCAGCACTCCAGTGAGCACTGGAGGGGCAGAGCAGAGAGCCTAACACTGACAGTCATCACTTTGAACGATCAGCGGATAGAGCCGGCGGGGGGCAGATGCAGCATGGATTGGTAACTGCAGCCATCTAGGGGGGGTGATTTTTTGTTTTTGTGATTCCCAAATTTCTCTTTTATTTGTGCCTTAAATGAACCCCAAGAAGCTACATTTTTGTCTTGAATTCCTCTTAAAAACGATCAATGCCCTTCCTGCACCTAGGCACCCCTGTGCTGTCGCCTGCAGTGTGAGATCATCTAAGGAGTGAGATTTAAAGATGTCACTACTATTCTGCTTACTGTTCTACTTGCTGGAGGGGAAGTTGTACCTGGGGACCTGCAGTGCAATGATCTCTCTGCTTCCACCTTAGCCATGATAGGGGGCCGCCCTTCATTCAACTCTCCAGCTGCTTCCTGGATAATACCTAGTAATCATCAGATCACCAGAAGAAGGAAGGAAGGCCAAGATGGCTGCCTCAGGAATGGGAAGTGGGCAAAATATCAATTGCAGAAAGATCACAGGACACATCCTGGTCTAGGCTCACATATCACCCAAAGCTCAGGGTCTCTCTAAGCCTTTCCTGCCATCTACTTGGAATGCATAATAATTGATTTACTAAAACTGCAATGTACAAAATCTGGTGCAGCTGTGCATGGCAGCCAATCAGGGTCCAGATTTTATTGTTAAAGCTTAATGGAAAAAACAGTTTTAGTAAATCTTCCCCTGTGTGTCACAAAGACACTGCTCATTCTCCTCCCCTACCCCAAACGCATTCGATTTTCATGTTCATGGACGCAGCCGGTGTTGGGCCCCAAGGTCGTGGCCGGGGCTGTTCATGGACGCAGCCGGTGTTGGGCCCCGAGGTCGTGGCCGGGGCTGTTCATGGAGGCAGCCAGTGTTGGGCCCCGAGGTCGTGGCTGTTCATGGACGCAGCCGGTGTTGGGCCCCGAGGTCGTGGCTGTTCATGGACACAGCCGGTGTTGGGCCCCGAGGTCGTGGCTGTTCATGGACGCAGCCGGTGTTGGGCCCCGAGGTCGTGGCTGTTCATGGACGCAGCCGGTGTTGGGCCCCGAGGTCGTGGCTGTTCATGGACACAGCCGGTGTTGGGCCCCGAGGTCGTGGCTGTTCATGGACGCAGCCGGTGTTGGGCCCCGAGGTCGTGGCTGTTCATGGACGCAGCCGGTGTTGGGCCCCGAGGTCGTGGCTGTTCATGGACGCAGCCGGTGTTGGGCCCCGAGGTCGTGGCTGTTCATGGACGCAGCCGGTGTTGGGCCCCGAGGTCGTGGCTGTTCATGGACGCAGCCGGTGTTGGGCCCCGAGGTCGTGGCTGTTCATGGACGCAGCCGGTGTTGGGCCCCGAGGTCGTGGCTGTTCATGGACGCAGCCGGTGTTGGGCCCAGAGGTCGTGGCTGTTCATGGACGCAGCCGGTGTTGGGCCCCGAGGTCGTGGCTGTTCATGGACGCAGCCGGTGTTGGGCCCCGAGGTCGTGGCTGTTCATGGACGCAGCCGGTGTTGGGCCCCGAGGTCGTGGCTGTTCATGGACGCAGCCGGTGTTGGGCCCCGAGGTCGTGGCTGTTCATGGACGCAGCCGGTGTTGCGCACCGAGGTCGTGGCTGTTCATGGACGCAGCCGGTGTTGGGCCCCGAGGTCGTGGCTGTTCATGGACGCAGCCGGTGTTGGGCCCCGAGGTCGTGGCTGTTCATGGACGCAGCCGGTGTTGGGCCCCGAGGTCGTGGCTGTTCATGGACACAGCCGGTGTTGGGCCCCGAGGTCGTGGCCGGGGCTGTTCATGGATGCAGCCGGTGTTGGGCCCCGAGGTCGTGGCCGGGGCTGTTCATGGACGCAGCCGGTGTTGGGCCCCACAACTGAAGGGGCCCGAGGTCGTGACCGGGGGCCGGTGTTGGGGCCCGAGGTCGTGACAGGGGGCCGGTGTTAGGGCCCGAGGTCGTGACCGGGGCTCCCAACAGAAGTGGAGATTTCCATTTACAGACATCCAGCAAGCAGTTTTGAGCGTTCTTCAATGATTTGGATGGACAGTTAGCAGGTTATAGCGTGCAATAAATGAACACCATGTTAGTCGACTAAATAGAACATCAAAATGAACCCTGCTAGAGGCCCAGACCCAGGAATGAGCACTGATTACCGAAAGGCGTACTTCTATTGCACCCTATCCTGTCTGGTGGTAAATCGGCTATGTAAGGTGACCCCCCCAGTGGCCAAGCTGTCAGTCTGCCGTCACATGAAAGATGATGAAGGCGGCAATAGTAGACAGTCATGGTGAGTAGAAATTTCTCGATGAATCAGAAAACATCGGGGGAATTTCCTGATGATTCTTCTTTGGCAGATGGCGGGTGAGCGGCAGTGCGGAGTCGTGTGGCTTCACATAACTACAGATGGAGAAAGACAGACTGAGACAAACACAGCAATCTGGATGGAGAGCGTGCCAAACCACAATGCACGCAACGCAGATATCCCCGGCTACAACGCGGTGAGGTCACAGATTATTAATGCCCTCCTGCAAAAGACACATTCCTCGAATGTCCTGAAATCTCTCTTTATGACTTTCCGGCACACAGCTAAAATCAGGTTTACACTGAGTGCAGCCATAGTTTTGTGCAGTTCAAGCCTTCAAAGCTGCACTGAGGTCACAGCTGTGACTGGAAGAAAGTGTCCCCATTGGACAATTTCACTCCTCTGACATCTGTAACCAAAACATGTGCCCCTATTGGATGATCCCCCCCCCCTCTGACAGCTGTCACCAGGAACAAGTGTCCCCATTGGATGATTCTCCACCCCCCTCCCAACCGCAATAACCGAAACAGGTGTCGCCATTGGACTATTTCCCCTCCTCCGACAGCTGTCACCAGGAACAAGTGTCCCCATTGGATGATTCTCCCCCCCCCCCCTCCCAACCGCAATAACCGAAACAGGTGTCGCCATTGGACTATTTCCCCTCCTCCGACAGCGGTTACTGGAACAAGTGTCCCCATTGGACGATTTCCCCTCCTTTGACTGCTGTCACTGGAACAAGTGTGCCCACATTGGATGATTTTCCCCTCCTCTGACAGCTGTAATCAAAACTAGTGCCCCCATTGGACAATTTCCCATTCTCTGACAACTGGTATTGGAACAAGTGCCGCCATTGGAGGATTTCCCCTCCTCCGACAGCTGTCACTGGAACAAGTGCCGCCATTGGAGGATTTCCCCTCCTCCGACAGCTGTCACTGGAACAAGTGCCGCCATTGGAGGATTTCCCCTCCTCCGACAGCTGTCACCGGAACAAGTGCCCACATCGGATGATTTCTCTTATAGGCCTGTCCTGGAATTCTAAACATAGACTGCAATACACACTAAAAACATGACAACATCTATGCCCTTCCCCTCCCCCTACAAAGAAGTGCTCTGGCTGGAGGTATAATGGGGCGGAGAGAGGAGCGCTCTGGCTGGAGGTATAATGGGTCGGAGAGAGGAGCGCTCTGGCTGGAGGTATAATGGGTCGGAGAGAGGAGCGCTCTGGCTGGAGGTATAATGGGTCGGAGAGAGGAGCGCCCTGGCTGGAGGTAGAATGGGACGGAGAGGAGCGCTCTGGCTGGAGGTATAATGGGGTGGAGAGAGGAGCGCTATGATTGACTGGAGGTATAATGGGGTGGAGATGAGCACTCTGACTGGAGGTATAAAGGTAAGGAGAGAAGAGATCTGGCTGGAGGTATAATGGGGAGGAGAGGAGCGATGTGTCTGGAGGTATAAAGGGGAGGAGAGATGTGGCTGGAGGTATAATAGGGTGGAGAGAGGAGCGCTCTGGCTGGAGGTATAATGGGTCGGAGAGAGGAGCGCTCTGGCTGGAGGTATAATGGGGTGGAGAGAGGAGCGCTCTGGCTGGAGGTATAATGGGTCGGAGAGAGGAGCGCTCTGGCTGGAGGTATAATGGGTCGGAGAGAGGAGCGCTCTGGCTGGAGGTATAATGGGGTGGAGAGAGGAGCGCTCTTGGCTGGAGGTATAATGGGGTGGAGAGAGGAGCGCTCTGGCTGGAGGTATAATGGGGTGGAGAGAGGAGCGCTCTGGCTGGAGGTATAATGGGGTGGAGAGAGGAGCGCTCTGGCTGGAGGTATAATGGGGTGGAGAGAGGAGCGCTCTGGCTGGAGGTATAATGGGGTGGAGAGAGGAGCGCTCTGGCTGGAGGTATAATGGGACGGAGAGGAGCGCTCTGGCTGGAGGTATAATGGGACAGAGAGGAGCGCTCTGGCTGGAGGTATAATTGGGAGGAGAGGAGCGCTCTGGCTGGAGGTATAATTGGGAGGAGAGGAGCGCTCTGGCTGGAGGTATAATGGGGTGGAGAGAGGAGCGCTCTGGCTGGAGGTATAATGGGTCGGAGAGAGGAGCGCTCTGGCTGGAGGTATAATGGGGTGGAGAGAGGAGCGCTCTGGCTGGAGGTATAATGGGGTGGAGAGAGGAGCGCTCTGGCTGGAGGTATAATGGGGTGGAGAGAGGAGCGCTCTGGCTGGAGGTATAATGGGGTGGAGAGAGGAGCGCTCTGGCTGGAGGTATAATGGGGTGGAGAGAGGAGCGCTCTGCTCTGGCTGGAGGTATAATGGGACGGAGAGGAGCGCTCTGGCTGGAGGTATAATGGGACGGAGAGGAGCGCTCTGGCTGGAGGTATAATTGGGAGGAGAGGAGCGCTCTGGCTGGAGGTATTATTGGGAGGAGAGGAGCGCTCTGGCTGGGGGTATAATGGGACGGAGAGGAGCGATGTGTCTGGAGGTATAATGGGACGGAGAGGAGCGCTCTGGCTGGGGGTATTATGGGGGGGGGGGAGAGGAGCGATGTGTCTGGAGGTAATATAGGGGAGAAGAGGAGAGATCTGTCTGGAGGTACAATGGGACGGAGAGGAGCGCTCTGGCTGGGGGTATTATGGGGGGGAGAGGAGCGATGTGTCTGGAGGTAATAAAGGGGAGAAGAGGAGAGATTTGGCTGGAAGTAATAAAGGGGAGAAGAGGAGAGATCTGGCTGGAGGTAATAAAGGGGAGAAGAGGAGAGATCTGGCTGGAGGTAATAAAGGGGAGAAGAGGAGAGATCTGTCTGGAGGTAATAAAGGGGAGAAGAGGAGAGATCTGGCTGGAGGTACAATGGGACGGAGAGGAGCGCTCTGGCTGGGGGTATTAGGGGGGGGGAGAGGACCGCTCTGGCTGGAGATATAATGGGACGGAGAGGAGCGCTCTGGCTGGAGGTATAATGGGACGGAGAGGAGCGCTCTGGCTGGAGGTATAATGGGACGGAGAGGAGCGCTCTGGCTGGAGGTAATAAAGGGGAGAAGATGAGAGATCTGGCTGGAGGTATAATGGGACGGAGAGGAGCGCTCTGGCTGGGGGTATAATGGGGAGGAGAGGGGCAATGTGTCTGGGGGTATAATGGGGAGGAGAGGGGCGATGTGTCTGGAGGTAATAAAGGGGAGAAGAGGAGCGCTCTGGCTGGAGGTACAATGGGACGGAGAGGAGCGCTCTGGCTGGAGGTACAATGGGACGGAGAGGAGCGCTCTGGCTGGAGGTATAATGGGGGGGGAGAGGAGCGCTCTGGCTGGGTGTATTATGGGGGGGGAGAGGAGCGCTCTGGCTGGAGGTATAATGGAGTGGAGAGAGGAGCGCTCTAGCTGGAGGTATAATGGGACGGAGAGGAGCGCTCTGGCTGGGGGGTATAATGGGGAGGAGAGGGGCGATGTTTCTGGAGGTAATAAAGAGGAGAAGAGGAGAGATCTGGCTGGAGGTACAATGGGGTGGAGAGAGGAGCGCTCTGGCTGGAGGTATAATGGGACGGAGAGGAGCGCTCTGGCTGGAGGTATAATGGGACGGAGAGGAGCGCTCTGGCTGGAGGTATAATGGGACGGAGAGGAGCGCTCTGGCTGGAGGTATAATGGGACGGAGAGGAGCGCTCTGGCTGGGGGTATAATGGGACAGAGAGGAGAGATCTGGCTGGAGGTATAATGGGACGGAGAGGAGCGCTCTGGCTGGGGGTATAATGGGGAGGAGAGGGGCGATGTGTCTGGAGGTAATAAAGTGGAGAAGAGGAGAGATCTGGCTGGAGGTACAATGGGGCAGAGAGGAGCAGGAACCTTCCTGAAGCGGTGTGTGAATTAGATGGAGAGGAGAGCCGTATTCTCCACGAGGACAAAACTAGAAAGAAGATGAAATGAGAAATATCTATTTATCACTCTCAGCGCTGTGCGCCCCCAGACACCGATACGTGGCCGGATATTACAGATCACAAATATGAGAAAACTTTCATTGCTGAACATTTCCTCCACAATATATCCCCCGCTCATCGCCAATAATGCGGAGAGGAGAGTGCGAGGAGCGCAGGGCCTGCAGCTGAGACAACTCACCTGTCACTGTAGGAGAGAATGAGAAGACGAACGTTCCCCCGCCTCTCATTTATATATACTGTATGTAGCTTTACACTGACCCCGAGCTTTTACAAAGTAATGGCTCCTTTCGCACAGGAGGATGGGAAGCATTATAAACAAGTGGATGAGCTGTGTTTTTACTGCCCCTACAGCCTCACCTACCAGCAGCTGTTGCTCAGGTATGTACACATTGCCTGGGGTTTTGCGTCGCAGTTAGCGGTTCTTCGCGGCATTTGAGCACAAGCCAAAAAACGCAATTTAATTAATTTTTAACTAAACAATTACATCTTCTGAACACCACTGCTACAGGAAGGGGGCCAAATTCAGCCAATCATAGCCAGGTGTTCCTAGCGCCACCCCCTGGACTGACCGCCCACCACTGACCCCCGATGATGAAGAGATCTTAGTGGGGATTCCTGGGGACACGGAAATACATTCTACCCTCTTACTGGGGTAGGAAGGTGGTGAATGCTGTGATTGTATCTCTCATTTCCTCTGACTATGCAGATACACGACCTACCCTGAGACATCACCTACCTATGTCCAGGTGACACATCCCCCAACCAACTCATGGGGAAGGACCGCCGAGTAATTCTCCATACAATGGAAGAGTTTCTCTATGACCACATCCAAGGAGAAAATTATCATCTTTCCACAAAAAAAATGAAAAGGGGAACCAACTCCGACAGATCCTGACCAATCAGTGCCTACCATTGTCAGCATTATGGAGGATACTCCCTCCGGGGCGGTGTTCTGTATTGTATTCGCCAGGAATGACATCATCACCAGGCTTAATAAACTGGAACAGCAGCTGTGCACACAACGGTGCTGGGAAACAATTTGGGCCCAATTCCACATGAACTTATTTCTAGGAGGAAAGACAAGACACGCTCCTTCATATATGGAAGTCCTGAGAAGGGCCCTGGGACCCAGCAGGAGAATAATGAAGGGCAAAACAAAGTCCAAGGAAGTAGGAGCCATCAAGGGAACTGGTCACTTGGCCTGAAGGCACATTATCCATTTGTGAACACCTGACCATCATAAATCCACATGAGCTTGATGGACATCCAACTCCAAAGTCATGGCAATTACTATAGAGTGCCTAGCCCCCCAACCCCACCCATCACACTGTGTGACTATAACATCATCGCCCACTTTTCTGGGAAGACTTCCCACAAGATTCTGGAGGGTTATGGTCATATAATGTGACAGGAATTTGTCCCATCTGTGAGGTCAGCTACTGATGGTGGATGAGAAGACACGACTCACAATTGGCATTGCGATGCCTCCCAAAGGTGATTGGTAGAGAGGAGGTCTGGGGGGGAATCGGTAGGGAGGAGGTCGGGGGGGGGGGGATCAGTAGGGAGGAGGTCAGGGGGGGAATCAGTAGGGAGGTGGTCGGGGTGGGGAAGGTGAGTAGGGAGAAGGTGGGGGGGGGGGGTCGGAGGGAAGAGGTCAGGGGGATCTCCGTACAGGACACTGAAGTAACTCCACACCAAACTGG
Organism: Rana temporaria; assembly: GCF_905171775.1. Classification (NCBI taxonomy): domain Eukaryota; kingdom Metazoa; phylum Chordata; class Amphibia; order Anura; family Ranidae; genus Rana; species Rana temporaria. The sequence continues at coordinate 138,131,745 of NC_053500.1, read as the reverse complement.
TCACCCCATGCACCACCGCAGAGCCAATTCTCTGTCTACACATACTAACAGCCCTGAAGAAGGGTAGGCTTATCCCCGAAACGCGTTGCCCATATCTGTACAATATTTTTTTTCAATATAAGATTGTAATCCTTCCATTAGGGTTGGCGTAACTCTAGACACCGGCCGCTCCTCTCTCCCTATCCAAAAAAAAATGAACCCTCAGATCAGCCTGGGCTCCTGAGGACAACTTCAGAAGAGATTTGGTATTGCCAGTCTCCCTTGTTGGTGAACCAATGGCTTTGTATTTCCCTCAGATGCTCCAGAGGTGATTAACCACGCCCTCATTGAAAGGCCAAGAGCTTTATTCTCCAAGTTCAGAGCAGAAGCAATGATGTCATCCGAGTCATTCCTCGTCCTCCTCCACCAAAGCTTCCGTTCTGTGTTCACATAAGGCCCCTTTCACACTGGGGCGTTTTTCGAGCGCAGCCTCATCTGCAATCTCAATGTGAAAGCCTGAGTGCTTTCAGAGCCCTTTTCACACTGCCAGTGCCCGAAACGTTTTAGGGCGTTTTTGCAGTGCCTCAGTGTGAAAGGGTAAGGCGTTTTTACAGTGCTTTTCAATTCATTTCAATGGAGAGGGGCGTTTTTGGAGCGGTTTTTTTCAGCGCTCAAAAGCTGCTCCAAAGATGCCGCTTGCAGTGTGAAAGGATCCATTGAGATGCATGGAGAGCGTTTTAGGAGCGTTTTAATAGCGCTATTAACGCTAAAACGCTGTAAAAATGCTTCAGTGTAAAAGGGGTCTAAGGCATTACAAGGCTGCTGGGGCAGGAGGAGCAGAGTCACTGCTGAGAGAGGGGGAGAAAAAATTGCTCCAGTGTCTGCAGCTCCTGGGGTCACCGTGGGCTGGTTTTATGGCTCATTTACTGCTTTTTAGAATATGCCAAAAAACCCGGCCAGAGGTTCTCTTTATCACAGGGAGTGCAGCCCCCCCCCCCAGTCTTCCATCCTCGGCTCCTGGAACTAGTTCGATGCGGAGCCGCGGTTCTCCTGACCTTATTAATACCCTCTTCTGAAATTAGATGTTTGTTTTGAAAGTGAGCAAGATTACAATCATTTGGATGCTTTGGGTGCCAATTATAGGCGAACGCACAGCGCCGGATGCAGGTCTTCGCAGCCGAGAAATAAATGAGCTCTCGCTGAATTCTCAGAGCTCATAATTAGGTGATGCTTGGTGAAAACGCTCCCCCCCCCCCCCCCATACATATGCATGGATGGGAAATGGAGCAGCGGGTGGATAGAAGGGAAGAGCGGCTCGGGCCGGACACGGAACCACCTCAGTGACACCACGAGAGGGAAGAGCGGCTCGGGCCGGACACGGAACCACCTCAGTGACACCACCAGAGGGAAGAGCGGCTCGGGCCGGACATGGAACCATCTCAGTGTCACCACGAGAGGGAAGAGCGGCTCGGGACAGACACGGCACCACCTCAGTGACACCACGAGAGGGAAGAGCGGCTCGGGCCGGACACGGAACCACCTCAGTGACACCACGAGAGGGAAGAGCGGCTCGGGCCGGACACGGAACCACCTCAGTGACACCACGAGAGGGAAGAGCGGCTCGGGACGGACACGGCACCACCTCAGTGACACCACGAGAGGGAAGAGCGGCTCGGGACAGACACGGCACCACCTCAGTGACACCACGAGAGGGAAGAGCGGCTCGGGACAGACACGGCACCACCTCAGTGACACCACGAGAGGGAAGAGCGGCTCGGGACAGACACGGCACCACCTCAGTGACACCACGAGAGGGAAGAGCGGCTCGGGACGGACACGGAACCACCTCAGTGACACCACGAGAGGGAAGAGCGGCTCGAGACGGACACGGAACCACCTCAGCGACACCACGAGAGGGAAGAGCGGCTCGGGCTGGACACGGCACCACCTCAGTGACACCACAAGAGAGATGTGAAGGAGAAAATTCTGACGAACAGCAGCGGCACAACAGGAAACTCCATTTTTCTTGTTCATAAAGATGGAAAGCCCGAGGCGGTGCAGGAGAAGGAGTCTGTAAATCATAGAAACAGCAAACCTCTCCTGACAACAATTCTTTGTATGAAATAATTATCCCCGAGCTGCCGATATACATCAGGTCTGAGATATGGAACCGCCGAGCAGGAAGAACTCCGGATCAGGCCCCTCACTTTCCAAGAATTGTAGAGCAATAGATGGCCAAACCTGGAGGACGGGTGCCTATGTCTGTCTCTATAAAGATAGGGGCACTAAACTGTCCTTCAGACTTCGGGGGGGGGGGGGGGGGCAGACTGTGGCCAGCAGTCAGTGGAATAAACAATGCCCCATCTCATTGATGTCAGTGGAAAAAATGGTTCCCCATCAGTGTCAGTGGGTGGAATAGTGCCCCATCATTGGTATCAGTGGGAGGAATAATGCCACATCATTGATGTCAGTGGGAGGAGCTCCGCCCACAATCAGACATTACAAAGGGGGTCACAGGATGGAAATCACAGGGGACAATACAAAGGGGGCCACAGCTTGGAAATCACGGGGGCCACCATTACAAAGGGGGGTCACAGGTTGGAAATCACGGGGACCTTACAAAGGGGGTCACAGGATGGAAATCACAAAAGGACATTACAAAGGGGGTCACAGCTTGTAAATCACGGGGGTATATTACAGGGGGGACAGGGGGGATATTACAGGGGGGGCGGGGGCGGGTCACAGGTTGGAAATCATGGGGGAATTTACAAAGGGGGGGTCACAGGTTGGAAATCATGGGGGACATTACAAAGAGGGGGGTCACCGCTTGTAAATTATGGGGGGGACATTACAAAGAGGGGGTCACAGGTTGGAAATCACGGTGGACATGACAAGGTAGGGGGTCACAGCTTGGAAATCATGGGGGACATCCTGCAGACGGAGTCCCATGGGGGTACGTGAAGCGGGTGTCGGTTTCTACACAGAACTTACATTAGATTACGTCACCTTCAGACAAATAAAAAGTAGAAATGATCCTGTAAATGTCAGTAGATTTTATGTGCAGAGCATTCCACTTCTCGCTGCCACATTCACATTCCATGCACGACTGAATTTACACAATCTGCCCACATGGCAGCGCTACGCCTATTCTGCAATTCCAGGCAGAGAGATGGAGGGGGAGGGGGAGCTCAAGGCCACTTACAGCAGTACAAAGGGTTCAGTATTGTACAATTCATCCCTTGCATGTCCTTCCTGGTTAGTCTCAGGATATACATTACAGAAGAAATTCGGAAAACTGCACCTGTGCTCACACTTACAGCAGATAGGAGGCGCTATTCATCTAGAGGACCAAGACCCCCCCTAAAATCTAACATTTCCAGGACATTTTAGCTACTGTGATTGTTTGACTGACCCCCCCTCTCCTCAGACTTCCCTTGCCTCCCCCTCCAAGAGACTTCCCTTTCCTTTACCCCCCCCCCCCCCCCCCCCAATAGACTTCCCTTTCCCCCACCATCCATACACTTATTAACAGGACATATTACTCCCTACATACACACAAGAGTAACACGCTGCATAAGGTGAACTTGGCCTTAAGGCCCCTTTAACAATTAGACCGATCGGATCCGGCTATCTGATTTTTAGGCAAATCCGTTCGGGCCACCCATTGACTCTTATGGGGAGGCGGACGTCAGCGGATATGGGTCCGATCTGACAAGATCCGCTCTAAACAGACGTATGGCCATACGCTAGCCATCCATCCAGCAGGTCGGATCGGATGAAAACGAACAGGCTGTCCATTTTCATCCGATCTCCCCATAAAAGGAGAGCGGGGCTTTGACAGGTCCATCTCAGCGCAGTGAGCCGAGACGGACCTGTCATCCGCCTGCTCAGGGAGGAACAACAAAGCGATCCCCGCTGAGCAAGCGGAGTCAGTCAAAATGGATCCACCCCGTGTGAAAGGGGCTTTAGTGCCGGCTCACACTACTGCGACCTGGGATCCGACTTGTGTCGCCCCCCAAGTCGCGTGACATGAGCAATTCAAGTGAATGAGAGCCGTCTTAATGTACACTACTGAAGTCGCTCCGACTTCAGAAAAGGTTTCTGTACTACTTCAAGGCGACTTCTAGGCAACTTGTACCCATAGATTTCAATGGAAGTCGCCTCCAAAGTCAGATCACTCTCCTAACTAAAGCAACTTTACAGGAAAAGAAAAAAAAGTTTACTCCGGCAAACCCCTCCCTCCCACAGAGCTGATTATTCTGTGATTGGCCACAAGTCGTCTGTCCTGGAGGCAACTTCAAGATACGCTGAAGTCGCATTGCAAAGTCGCGCTGTAAGTCGGGTTTGGCCCTGTGTGAACCGGCACTTAAGCAACAGAAATTTTCCACTTTATTTATAATTTTGGAAAACAAATCATAACTAGAAAATGCATTTCCTGCAGAAAATGTGTGGGAATGATGAATAGCTGCCGATATGCTACAGCTAACTGGATGAATAGCTTAAATCCGTAAGAAAAAGTTAAAGTGAGAACCAGCATTCCCACTAATAACCATCTTTTTAAAAGTAATTACCTTTTGCAGGAGCTGCCCCATAAAATTGCCCCATAAAATTTCTACCATCAAAACTGCGCCCATCATATTACCACCAACAAACTGCCATCAAATTGCCCCCATCAAAAACTGCCCCACCAAAAACTGCCCCAGTCCTATTGCCCCATCAAAAAGTGCCCCCATCAAAAACTGTCACATGCTCTCATTGACTTCAATGTTTAAAAAAGTGTTAAAAAGCGTAATATTTTAAAAAGTATAAATAGTAGGAACAAAGTTAAAGAAGTCCCATCATTAGCTGAGAGAGCTGAACATTTTAAAAATGTAATGGTTTTAATAGCTGAAAGTATGCAGAAGTTACGCAGAGCCAAAAAACGTACGGAATAAAATTTAAATTAAAGATAAATAAAAAAAACAAACAATTGTGGGACTGCTGAAGCATTCAACCAGCCGAAAGTAAAAGGTGTATCACAAAACTGAAACTAGACAAAAATACCTACGTTTTGATGTATAAATTGTGTATGACAAGTAGATCTTGGGCGTGAGAGCAATTTATAGAGAAGGAAAGAAGATAATTTTTTTAAGGCTCTGTGCTGTAGCGATGACATCATCCACTCTAACCAGCCCCATAGACACTCTGTTTATTTGCTAAAATTTCCTGAAATGATCACTAAACTTAAACAGCTTTTTCACAAAAACTGTAAAAGGTATCAAACTGAAAAGATATAGCCGGATAGCTGAATATTTTGTGAAAGTTTGTTTGGTGTCTGTAGGTGAAAGTATGAAGGAGCTGAAACTTTTGGGAGCGGGAGAATGTTTTAAGGATTTGAAGCATGCTCTCATTGACTTCAATGTTAAAAAAAAAAGTGTAAAAAAGTGTAATATTTTAAAAAGTATAAAGTTAGCTGAAAAAGCTGAACATTTTAAAAGTTGAATGGTCTTAACCACTTAAGGACCCCATCACGTCGATTTACGTCGGCAGAATGGCACGTGGGGTCGCGGGTGCACGCGACCCGGTCCGAAGCTCCGGTCCCCGGAGCTTCTTCACTGTGGCGCCGTGATCGATCGTGTGTTCCCTTATATAGGGAATCACAATCGATGACGTCACACCTACAGCCACACCCCCCTACAGTTAGAAACACAGATGAGGTCATACATAACCCAATCAGCGCCCCCTTGTGGTTAACTCCCAAACTGCAATTGCCATTTTCACAGTCAACAATGCATTTTAAATGCATTATTTGCTGTGAAAATGACAATGGTCCCAAAAATGTGTCAAAATTGTCCGAAGTGTCCGCCACAATGCCGCAGTCACGAAAAAAATTGCTGATCGCCGCCATTAGTAGTAAAAAATAAATAAAAAAAAATTCAATAAAACTATCCCCTATTTTGTAAACGCTATAAATTTTGTGCAAACCAACCGATAAACGCTTATTGCGATTTTTTGACCAAAAATAGGTAGAAGAATACGTATCGGCCTAAACTGAGGAAAAAAATTGTTTTTATATATATATTTTTGGGGGATATTTATTATAGCAAAAAGTTAAAAAATATTGATTTTTTTTCAAAATTGTCGCTCTATTTTTGCTTGTAGCGCAAAAAATAAAAACCGCAGAGGTGATCAAATGCCACCAAAAGAAAGCTCTTTGTGGGGAGCCACGTCGCACGACCGCGCAATTGTCAGTTAAAGTGACGCAGTGCCGAATCGCAAAAACTGGCCGGGTCCTTTATCTGCCTAAAGGTCCGGGTCTTAAGTGGTTAATAGCTGAAAGTATGCAGAAGTTACGCAGAGCCAAAAAACGTACGGAATAAAATAAAAATTAATAAGAATAATAAAAAACGAATAACAATACTGGGAAAGCTATTGAGCATTAATAATAATAAGCCAACTAAATGCAGTGTAATTAGGAGGGGTGAGAAGTGTGTCTTACCTCCAGCTCCTGCTCCCTCTGCAGAGCAAACTGCTTGAAAGACTTGACGATGAGCCCTGCGTTGGAGCAATCGTAGACAAAGATGGAGGGGCTGCCCATCCAGGTCTGCAGGTCGTATATGGAGAGCGGGATGTACTGCGTGTAATTCTACAACAAAGAAGAAAGCAATTGGTAAGTTTTCTGCTTCCCAACCAACATAAAGAGAGCTCATTGGTGCGGAGGAATCAGATATGGCGGATCAGCCACAGCTGGCTGTCCCAGGAGTCCTCCCGGGTCTATCCCCCTGACTGATACCAAGCGTTCCGGGTTTGCCGGACACACACTATACCGTGGATATAAAAAGTCTACACACCCCTGTTAAAATTGTAGGTTTTTGTGATGTAAAAAAAAAAATGAGACAAAGAAATACATTTTTCCACCTTTAGGCTGCATTCACACCTAAGCGTCGGTCGTTCGGACGTTTTTTTTCGGCGTTTTTTTCCGGCGTTTTGTCGCGCGTATTCATGCTTATTTGCGTGTTTGCATACAGCGTTGTCCGATGTTTTTGTACTTCAACGTTTTTTATTTTAGCCAATATGAAAAATTATCATCTTTTCATCACTTGTTGCTATGTTGGTAGATTTTTTTAATCTTCTGCATGGGCGACAAGTTCTAGCGACAAAACGCCCGTAGCAAACGCCCGTTGTCGCGCAAGTCGCTTGAATCAAGCGTTTCCATTACTTTCTATGGGAAATGGAAACACTCAAATACGCCCAAACTGCCCGATACGTGCGACAAAAAAGGGTCCGGGACTTGTTTGAGCTTCAGGCGATCGTCGTTTCAGCGTTCGGCGTTGAGATGTGAACAGTCTCCATAGAGAATAATGTAATTTCGACCCTCCGGCGTATTATAGCGTCGCGCTTCAGGCGTTAAAACGCCTAGGTGTGAATGGAGCCTTAATGTGACCTATAAACTGTACAACTCAGTTGAACAACAAACTGAAATCTTTTAGGTGGACGGAAGTAAAAATAAAAAATAATCTGGTTGAATAAGTGTGCACACCCTTACACTAATACTTTTGTTGAAGCACCTTTTGATCTTATTACAGCGCTCAGTCATTTTGGGTATGTATCTATCAGCACGGCACATGCGGACTTGGCAATATTTGCCCACTCTTTGCAAAAACCCTCCAAATCTGACAGATGGCGCGGGCATCTCCTGTGCACAACCCTCTTCAGATCACCCCACATATTTTCAATGGGATTCAGGTCTGGGCTGAATTTCTTTGGTGATTTGGATGTATGGCTTTGGGTCGTTGTCATGCTGAACGATGAAGTTCCTCTTCATGTTCAGCTTTCTATCAGAAGCCTGAAGGTTTTGTGTCAATATTGACAGGCATTTGGAACCGTTCATAATTCCCTCTACCTTGACTAAGGCCCCTGTTCCAGCTGAAGAAAAACAGCCCCAAAGCATGCTGCTGCCATCACCATGCTTCACGGTGGGCTGTCTTTTGTTCAATTTGTTGTAACTAGTCTAACGGGTGAAAGTTCTCTTCTGGGGGGGTCCTCATCTTAGTGGCGAGCTGCCCAACGCAGGTTGATTGTCTGCATTTTGACAACCCTGTGGAAGTTCATCTCTAGCTCCCCCTCTACCACCCACCTCTTAGCCATTCATATTTATGGCATCCCGACGCACCTTGCCCACGGATAGGCATTGCAGCTTGCCAAAATTTGGTGCTGCTCCAGCACACCACAATGCACATCAATGAGTTGACATGCATGGATGCATGGAGCTCAGCGAGTGTGTTGGGGTTCTACTTAAACCCAATGATAGCAGACGGCAGCAATGCATCTAATGCGAGGAGCTGCGCGTTACCAGACCCCGGGGGAGGCGCCTCCATTCTATATCGCAGAGACCCGACAATAAACACAGGCCCGGATTCAGATACATTTGCGTATCTTTCGGCGGGCGTAGCGTATCTTAGATACACTACGCCGCCGTAACTTACATCGGCAGGTCCCGTATTCAGAAAGAACTTGTGCTGTAAGTTACGGTGGCGTAGTGTAACTGGGCCGGCGTAAGCCCGTCTAATTCAAATGTGGAGGAGGTGGGCGTGTTTTATGTTACTTACTCGTTACCCCACGTAAATGACGCTTATTACGAACGGCGCATGCGCCGTCCGTGGACGTATCCCAGTGCGCATGCTCCAAATTACGCCGCAAAGCCTCATTGGTTTCGAGGTGAACGTAACTTACGCAAAGCCCTATTCGCGAACGACTTACGCAGACGACGCAAAATTAGACGCTGGCCCGATGTCCATACTTAACATTGGCTACGCCTCATAGAGCAGGGGTAACTTTACGCCGGAAAAAGCCTTACGTAAACGACGTAAGAAAAAATGCGCCGGGCGGACGTACGTTTCTGATTCGGCGTATCTACCTAATTTACATATTCTATGCGTAAATATACGGAAGCGCCACCTAGCGTCCAGCGTAAATATGCAACTAAGATACGACGGCGTAAGAGACTTACGCCGGTCGGATCTTAGGGAAATCTATGCGTAACTGATTCTAAGAATCGGGCGCATAGATACGACCCCGCACACTCAGAGTTACGACGGCGTAGCTTGAGATACGCCGTCGTAACTCGTATCTGAATCCGGGCCACAATCTCTACAAATCAGAGTTCTATAAATAAAATGAAGTTCTTCCCGGATCCTGACTGAAGAGGAAAGTCTGAATTTATCATGCCGATGGAGCGGCGAGTTAATGGGAATTTATAAAACAAACAGTGAAGGCGCCAAGGAGCAGAACTCGCATTCCTCCACGTTTTAATTAACAAACATCCAGGCAGAACTGAACTCACCGCGCAAATCAAGGGTAACGCTGTGCGTTTACCCTTAATGGGACAGAAGCCAATTGGATGGGAGATTGCTAGTAAACAACTGCACACCTCATATACAGGCCGAGCCAGTGACACCGTACAATACAGAGATAAAGGGGGCGCCAGAGGAGGAAAGGGGGAGTATGTGTTTTTCAAAGTCCAATCCATAATCTTCATACAGAAGACGAACGTGATGGTTCCTGATTATTCTGCACACTGAACTTCATATTCCACGTTTAGTTGCACTGTTTTGCTTAATAAATCTATAAGTATATGAAGCCCACAAGGCCTGGAATAATGGGGACAAGGAAAAGTAAAAGGGGGACGCCAAAGGAGGAAGGGGGGGCAAAGGAGACCAGGAAGGGGGGGGCAGAGGAGGAAAGGGGGGGGCGCCAGAGGAGGAAAGGGGGGGGCGGGGGACAGAGGAGGAGAGGGGGGGCGGGGGGCCAGAGGAGGAGAGGGGGGAGGGCGCCAGAGGAGGAAAGGGGGGGGAGCGCCAGAGGAGGAGAGGGGGGAGGGCGCCAGAGGAGGAAAGGGGGGGGAGCGCCAGAGGAGGAAAGGGGGGGGGAGCGCCAGAGGAGGAAAGGGGGGGCGCCAGAGGAGAAAAGGGGGGGGGGGGCGCCAGAGGAGGAAAGGGGGGGGGGCGCCCGCCAGGGCAGGAAAGGGGTCTAGGAGACAAGGAAGAGGAGACAAGGAAGAGGATAAGGGCGAAGCGCCAGAGGAGGAAAGGGCGAAGCGCCAGAGGAGGAAAGGGCGAAGCGCCAGAGGAGGAAAGGGCGAAGCGCCAGAGGAGGAAAGGGCGAAGCGCCAGAGGAGGAAAGGGCGAAGCGCCAGAGGAGGAAAGGGCGAAGCGCCAGAGGAGGAAAGGGCGAAGCGCCAGAGGAGGAAAGGGCGAAGCGCCAGAGGAGGAAAGGGCGAAGCGCCAGAGGAGGAAAGGGGGAAGCGCCAGAGGAGGAAAGGGGGAAGCGCCAGAGGAGGAAAGGGCGAAGCGCCAGAGGAGGAAAGGGCGAAGCGCCAGAGGAGGAAAGGGCGAAGCGCCAGAGGAGGAAAGGGCGAAGCGCCAGAGGAGGAAAGGGCGAAGCGCCAGAGGAGGAAAGGGCGAAGCGCCAGAGGAGGAAAGGGCGAAGCGCCAGAGGAGGAAAGGGGGAAGCGCCAGAGGAGGAAAGGGCGAAGCGCCAGAGGAGGAAAGGGGGAAGCGCCAGAGGAGGAAAGGGGGAAGCGCCAGAGGAGGAAAGGGGGAAGCGCCAGAGGAGGAAAGGGGGAAGCGCCAGAGGAGGAAAGGGGGAAGCGCCAGAGGAGGAAAGGGGGAAGCGCCAGAGGAGGAAAGGGGGAAGCGCCAGAGGAGGAAAGGGGGAAGCGCCAGAGGAGGAAAGGGGGAAGCGCCAGAGGAGGAAAGGGGGAAGCGCCAGAGGAGGAAAGGGGGAAGCGCCAGAGGAGGAAAGGGGGAAGCGCCAGAGGAGGAAAGGGGAAGCGCCAGAGGAGGAAAGGGGGCTAGGAGAAAGAGACAAGGAAGAGGAAAGGGGGAAAACATGTTTTTTCATTTATTAAGGAAAAGGGGACACTGGAGGAGGAAAGGGGGATGCTGAAGGGAGAAACAGGGACACTGGAGGAGGAAAAGGGGACAGAGGGCTTTGGTTCCTAATGAAGGGCAGTCTCATACACATCAGGGACAGTCCAATCCATATTCTTCATACAGAAGACTAACGTGATGGTTCCTGATTATTCTGCACACTGAACTTCATATTCCACGTTTAGTTGCACTGTTTTGCCCAATAAATCTATAAGTATATGAAGCCCATGAGGCCTGGAAGAATGCAGCCGAAGTAAGCCGCTGCACGGCCAGCCATGGAAGGGTTAACCCCCGCACGTTGTGCAATAGAGAAGGCCATAATCTGATTAGCGCTGCTGATGCCTTTTGAAGGCAGCAGAAGGATTAGTGTGCAATAAGCGCTCTCTTAAGAGACGCGCCACCAGCGTTTTACTGTGACTTTCAAAGACTTGGAGTCTTGGCTCGGCACAGCCGCCATGCCACCCGGGAAATCAGAGCGGGCGAGGCGGCGGTACAGGAATGAGGCCGGGAGAATCTGGATAAAGTAGGATTTACAATCACAAGAAATGCAAACACTCCAACACACTCTCAGACAAATTGCTTCTTGTATTATATTAGGGAAGAGCGGGCCGGGGGAGGGGAAGTGGTAGCAGCTGGAGGAGATCCCTCAAGTGCAACTACAATCTACTTTAAATAAAAAGAAAATCATGGTGGCCAGCAGTGTGACAACTGTACCAGAACGTCGCTAAATGAGCGTCGCATGAGCCCGCTGCACGTTCCGAGGAACGAGGGGGAAAGAAATCTAGATTTAGGATGTACAATCCTAACCGTACAGGAACCTGTGTAGCCACTCCACCTCATTAAACCTGGAAATAGCGCCCCCTATTCTGCAATCTGGACGCTCTCTGCATTGAGTGTGTATTCTGTATCTGGACTGGAGTCGGATTCCTCTGGGTGCTCCCCCTTCCTCCAACAATTACACACTGGACCGACTCTCCCGTAATTTAGGACTACAGGATGGTGACAATGGTGGACCATGTCTACACAACGTTGGCCCGGCTTGTAACGTCCACCAGGACTTCATATGAAAGGCTGAAAACACAGGAGCACATCTGGGAAACTGTGAGAGTCCATGGAAGGACAGAGCAGCTAGGAAGGTGTAGAGAGAGTCCATGAGGGACAGAGCAGCTAAGAAGGTGTAGAGAGAGTCCATGAGGGACAGAGCAGCTAAGAAGGTGTAGAGAGAGTCCATGAGGGACAGAGCAGCTAGGAAGGTGTAGAGAGAGTACATGAGGGACAGAGCAGCTAGGAAGGTGTAGAGAGAGTCCATGAGGGACTGAGCAGCTAGGAAGGTGTAGAGAGAGTCCATGAGGGACAGAGCAGCTAGGAAGGTGTAGAGAGAGTCCATGAGGGACAGAGCAGCTAGGAAGGTGTAGAGAGAGTCCATGAGGGACTGAGCAGCTAGGAAGGTGTAGAGAGAGTCCATGAGGGACAGAGCAGCTAGGAAGGTGTAGAGAGAGTCCATGAGGGACAGAGCAGCTAGGAAGGTGTAGAGAGAGTCCATGAGGGACTGAGCAGCTAGGAAGGTGTAGAGAGAGTCCATGAGGGACAGAGCAGCTAGGAAGGTGTAGAGAGAGTCCATGAGGGACAGAGCAGCTAGGAAGGTGTAGAGAGAGTCCATGAGGGACAGAGCAGCTAAGAAGGTGTAGAGAGAGTCCATGAGGGACAGAGCAGCTAGGAAGGTGTAGAGAGAGTACATGAGGGACTGAGCAGCTAGAAAGGTGTAGAGAGAGTCCATGAGGGACAGAGCAGCTAAGAAGGTGTAGAGAGAGTCCATGAGGGACAGAGCAGCTAGGAAGGTGTAGAGAGAGTACATGAGGGACAGAGCAGCTAGGAAGGTGTAGAGAGAGTCCATGAGGGACTGAGCAGCTAGGAAGCTCCAAGAAAGATGCAGAGCTGAGGTGCAACATCTGTGCATACACACTGGGACGTGTTTCATGGTCAGGAGGGCCAAAAAGGTACTGATGGTCATGAAGATCCTGAAAAGGTACCCAGATCAGTAAATCTGCCTCAAGAGAGCCAAGATGCTGAATGTTTTGTTTCAGGGATGGTGAGAACCCCCTGTGTGGGAAGACATACCTGTATGAATTGTTACTCTCTTTTAAATAAAAGTGGGCAGGAAAGTGCTGAAAACGATATCTAGTGTGGAGTAAACTCGCGGTTTTGTCGCTACCACTGAGCTCAGAAACCCCAACGTGTCACAGGCTTTACATCTGCATTTAAAGTGGTAGTAAAGCCAACCACACAACTTGCACCTACAGGTAAGCCTAGATTAAGGCTCACCTGTAGGTGCAAGAGATAGGAAAAGGGAGATATTTTCACAAAAACAGCGCACAAGCGTGCTGTTTTTGTGAATGGCATTATTGGGGTTAATGCCGCGTTTTCGCGCATGCGCGGGGATCTGCTGGTCCCGTGCACATGCATGGGAGTGACGCCATCGCCGCTCCAGCCAATCACAGCGCCGGAGTGGCGATAGCAGGAAGGAACTACGAGGGGGCATGGCAGCGGACAGGACCGAGGAGGACTTCGGGGGCTTCAATCGCAGGTAAGTGCCACATAATGAGCTAGTATGCTGTGCATACTAGCTCATTATGCCTCTCTCTTGCAGGTGTTTTTTTTTTTTTGTAAAGGTTTACTTCCTCTTTAATGCCATCTTGTTCTCCAGTATGTTTTTAGCTCACAGGTCCCTGCACTGGTGTATTAATGCATTAAGGCCCCCTCGGGGGTATACAGGGATCCTGTGGAAGTCTAATGGGATCCTATAGACCAGGGGTCTCCAAACTTCTCAAACAAAGGCCCACTTTATTGTCCTTCAGACTTTAGGAGGGCCGGATTGTGGCCAGCAGGGGCAGAAATGTCACAGGCCCAGCATTAGTAAGAATAAATATGGCCTTAGGGTTGGTCAATAGGAGGAGTATTCCCCATATTAGTAAGAGGAATAGTACCCCATCATTGGTATCGATGGAAGATATAGCTTATTGTTTGGGTCAGTCGGAGGAATAGTGCCTCAAGGGCCGGATAAAGGCTAACGAAGGGCCACATCTGGCCCTCGGGCCGCAGTTTGGAGACCCCTGCTATAGACGTATACCCAGTAGGGTGACCACATTTCCAAACTACCATTCAGTGTGCAGTCCTATGGACGGGATCTGACTGAAGGACAACGACGTGGACAGGAGATGGTTAACATTCTCTTTCACATCCCCGGCATCTGATTACAATCCTGATTAAAGCAAAGATGAAGGCAGGTGTTCCAGTGCTCATTAATGAAAGGAGCGGATGTGGATCGGCGCTCGGCTCCCACACACAGGTACAAGGTCTGCCAAAACCCCCTCGCACTGCGCCGGCCTGGGAATCCTCCATTATTAATGACTGCACAGATGCTGCGGACGCATGAGCAACAATGGGCACTAGATCAACGCCTGCTTCTGCTTCTAACAAAACAGGCGGCAGAGCGGCCATCTTGTTAAAGACGACGACTCTGAACTAATGGATTTAACCCTTTTGTGACCAGAGGGGATCGATCCCCAAGTCGCGTTTAGCCGTGTCAGCATGAGTCGGGTAACTTACTAATCCGCATGCCAAAATGATCCTTCTACTGTTTTCATAAGGAAGTCTAATGCCGCGTACACACGATCATTTTTCGGCATGAAAAAAACGTTGTTTTTCAAAAACAGAATTTAAAATGATCGTGTGTGGGCTACACATCATTTTTCAGGTTCTGAAAAACGGAAAAAAAAAGATTCAAACATGCTGCATTTTTTAACGTCGTTTTAAACTATGTCGTTTTTCGGGTTGTAAAACATGATCGTGTGTGGGCTAAAACGACGTAAAAAAACAGAAGCAAGTTATGAGACGGGAGCGCTCGTTCTGGTAAAACTACCGTTCATAATGGAGTAAGCACATTCATCACGCTGTAACAGACAGAAAAGCGCGAATCGTCTTTTACTAACACGGAATCAACTAAAGCAGCCCCAAGGCGAATGGAACTTCCCCTTTATAGTGCCGTCGTACGTGTTGTACGTCAATGCGCTTTGCTAGATCTAGATTTTTTTTAAACGATGGTGTGTGGGCAACATAGTTTTAATGATGAAGTTGGGAAAACTTCGTTTTTTGGACATGCTGAAAAACAAAGTTTTTTTCATGCTGAAAAATGATCGTGTACTTTATTTTTTTATGTATTATTTGTTTTGAATACTGGAATTGTACCTGACAATCAAAGTATTAAACAATAGCGGCAACACTGCCATCAGAGTGCAGCTCCATCAGCTTCCCGAAGCCATATTCTGCAAATGAAGCAACCAGCCTGTGCGTAGAGTCTGTCGTGGCTGAAAAGTTCACATAATTAGAAAACATTCTAATTGGTTTTCGATCATTAGAGGGTGTGGGAAGTGACCGTGAGAGGCTCTTCTAATTGGTAGGACCTGCGTCACAGCAGAAATATAGATAAATGTACCCTCAGCAGAAGGCATCTGGCAACAAGACAACCCACTGAATGCAGGAATTGGTAAACTTGGTAATAACCCTAAACATAAAAAAACACAAAAGAAACGTGCTCCTGTCGCTTTACAACACAAGATATAGCACAGTGCTTTTGCCATGTGAATTGTCCCTTTCTATGTTGTACAATACCTGGCTGATCCTGCCTGTTCCCTTCTTTAAAGTGGTTGTATACCCCACTTTTTTACTTTTACCTACAGGTAAGCCTATAATAAGGCTTACCTGTAGGTATAAAGAATATTTCCTAAACCTGTACGGTTTAGGAGATATTCCCCCCGCAATGCGCCGCTGATCGCAGCGGCGCATGCGCAGCAGGGATCCTCGGCTAAAGGACCGGCAGCCGCCGGACCTTGCCGAATTAAAGTCTCCTGCGTGCATGTTAAAAAAAAATAACAGGGTATACAACCGCTTTAAGCTGACCACTTTTATCATGGCTGCCGATCTCTGATAGTGTGGTCAGTTTACGAGCCTCCATCTTCCAACTCTCTTCAGTGTCTCTGCATCTCCCCCCTCCCACGGTCTCTTCTGTAGTCTGTGTATGATAAATGAATCTCCTCTCTGCCCCTCCATATTAAAAGGAGTTGTAAACCCTCATGGTTTTTCACCTTAATGCATTCTATGCGTGGAGGTGAAAAACCTTTTGTGCTGCAGCTGCCCCTCAGAGCCCCCCCTTTTTCTTATTTAAACCCGATCGCTCCAGACATGAGCTTGTGCCCAGAAACTCCAGTCGCTGTCTCGGGTCCTCATTGGATAGATTGATAGAAGCGGGAGCCATTGGTTCCAGCTGCTGTCAATCAAATCCAGTGACACGGGAGCCAGGGACGGTGCAGAGTCCTGCTGTCTGTGTCAATGGACGCAGCAGCGGGACTCAGGAGTGTGCCCGCACTGGTGCCCCCAGGGAAAACGTCTCTGTGAGGGGACCTGATAAAGAGGTGGCGCTGGGAGCGCCGCCAGAACAACCCAGAAAAGGAGGATCGAGGCCACTCTGTGCAAAACTTTTGCACAGAGCAGGTAAGTATAACATGTTTGTCATTTTACAAGAAAAAAAATAAAAAAATCGAACCTTTACAAATCACTTCAAGTACAGTGCATGTATGTTTGTAATTGTAATTATAAAGCCAAATACTTTTTTTTGCCCAGCTCTGCTGTGGGGTCACATGTCCTCCCTCCGCTAGCTTGCATACGTCAAATGGGAATCTCAGCGCGCCCGCGACCCACTGCTGGGTACTAGTAGAGGACGTACCTGTACGTACATGTGCCCAGCCGTGCCATTCTGCTGATGTATATGTGCAGGAGGCGGTCCTTAAGTGGTTAAGGGATGGATTTGGTAGATTTCTGGTTCTCTACATCAGTGTTTCTCAACCTTTTTTAGTCAAGGAACCCTATAAAATTATGCACACTCAACGCACCCCATTCTAAAATGTTAATAACTAAACTAATAGTTTTCCTTATTGCAGCAGCAGCAGCCGCCACACATGGGGGCCATTGAACATTACAGGTGATTTTATTTCCTCCACCTTTGCAAACTGGTACTGACTAGCATTCTAGTGTTTATCTTCTCCCTAATCTGCTCTCCTTTATCCGCCAACGTGACCCCAGTGCTGAGGGGCAAGCAAGGATACTGTGCAGGACCCCCGACGACTTCCTTATCAAATTATGACATCATTGATCGTCCGAATGCCAGTGGCTGGCGCCCAAGGTTGCAATCATGCACAATAAAAACCTGTGACTGTGAGTAACAAAAAAGGCAGACGTGATCCACTCACTGGCTTGCTGAACATTTTTGGGCAATTTGGGTAATTTTTAGGCATTTTGCCAAGGCACCCCTGAAGAACCCAGAAGACACCCCAGGGTGGCTGAATATGGTTGCTCAACATTGTCTATTTTCGAGTTCGGATTAGCTTAGTAATTATCATGTCTTTCTTCTATACCAGAAAGGAAAGTCCAATGAACACAGCACTACACACCTTATTGAAGACCCAGATCTCGCCATTGACAGTGGGTCGTGGGACTCCATGTCCATTATAGTGAAAAAGCACTCTCTCCTCCTTTGCGTTTCTCCTGAGGGATGTGCAGAGTTTCTTCACCTCGTCTACGGTGGGGTCCAGGCTTTGCTTGTAGCGGGCCTGATGAACAAGAGTAAAAAAAGACGTGATTATTGAGACTTCAACACATTACAAGTCTAGCTCTGATTTTCTGAGAGATCCCAGGAAACCCTTCAGGTGACTGAAAAATTAGACTTGAATTAAAAAAGAACTCTGACGTATCAGCATCAAACTTTGCAGATACAAATGAAAGGGACAGTAGATGCAAATTAGGTAAACCCCACAATATAAAGCATTAATATAAATATAAAAGTACATTACAGTCCATCACAGACAGACAAGCTTGTAAACTATCTAGATGGTTCAAACCCAACTCTCTCCTATACCTGCTAGAAGCATCAACCAAATGCTGATATTCCAAAGCTGATAGAAAACGGACTAAAGCAGACATGTGACCAGGCTATGGCCATTAACACTTTGACAAGCAGTAGGGGAGCTTTAAAAGAAGTCCTGGTTAACCTCTGTAGCTGCAGGCACTGTGGAGGGATTCATCCTCAACATTTACAACAAAAAATACTGTTAACAGCCCTCTGCATTCATAGCACAGCTCATCCCGCTCCCATCTCCCAGCATTGAGTTGGCAACCTGCTAATCGTCTAATCCAGTTGAGATATAAGGCTACTGGGGAGGCGGGCACGACATCACCACCACACTGTGCAGGGACCACCCTGTCAGATCCCCGCTCTCCCCTTTGGGGGGATCGGAGGAACACAGACCGTCTGTCCGTGTTCACCTGATCCGATGACGGATGGAAAAATAGGATTTTTCTCCGCCTGCAAAATCGGAGCATAGCGGGGACCAATGAGATTGGGTGTCGGCGGATGTACATCCGCCGACACCCGCTATCCCATAGGGATTAATGTCCATATTTTATCCGGAAACATTACACAGCACGTGTAGGGTTAGGCAGCCACCAGATTTGGGGGGGGGGGGGGGTCAAACACATTCCTTGTCATGCACTACACACCAACTTCTCCCACATGGTTTACATTGCACATGAGCACAGTCCAACCTTAGGAGAAAGGAAGGTCTGACTCCTCCATTAAGTTCTTTATATCGCTATAGTGGTCACCAGCAAGAGCAAGGAGGTCCCAATTCCTCTATATAGATCTTCATGTCACTACAGAGGCCACCAGCGGGAGGAAGGAGGTCCCAATTTCGCTATATAGATCCTTGTATTACTAGAGGGATCACCAGGAAGAAGGAGGTCCTGATTCCTCTATATAGATCCTTGTATTACTAGAGGGGTCACCAGCATGAGTAAGGAGGTCAAAATTCATCTGTATAGATATTTATATGACTAGAAAAATTGGGACCTCCTTCCGGTGACCCCTCTATATAGATCTTTATATCACAAGAGGGGTCACCAGCAGGAGGAAGGAGGTGCCGATTCCTCTATATAGATCTTTATATCACTAGAGGGGTCACCAGCAGGAGGAAGGAGGTCCTGATTCCTCTATATAGATCTTTATATCACTAGAGGGGTCACCAGCAGGAGGAAGGAGGTGCCGATTCCTCTATATAGATCTTTGTTAATTTCACAGATTTTGTTGGCGGGTGGCCGGTCGGTTCCCGTTTCCCTTTCTTGCTTTCTCTTCTAGTCAGTAAACACTTGCTTGCATGAAACAAAAGCTTTGCCGCTAAATGAAATGAACCCATATAATGGGCCGAGTCTCCCCTGCAGGGGAAGCCCAGGGGAGGATCTGCACAGATTGCCAGATATAAAATGTTATTGAGTAACTGAATTAACAAAATATAGAGCTCTTCCCGATAGTCAGCTGCGTGCCCACTCCCCTCATTTGCTGGTACGTGTGAAGATGAAATGCAATATCCCTGCGGCTCAAAGTCATTACAGAATCTACGCTTTATAAATTTAAATTTAAAAAAAAGAAAAGAAAAAAAACGGAAGCTATTCAGGAGGTAGCAGAGGACAGCACAGAGAACAGTAATGGTCTTTGTATCGAGTTAAAAAAGTAGATCAGAGGCTCAACTGCTAGGGGGTGGAGGGGGTCCGGTGTTAGGTCACCTTTACAGTTTTTCTGTAGAAGTGAACACTTTAAACTGACCACACTAGGAAGGAGAGTGCATGCATCTCAACGTGGCCAGCTTTCTGGGTGTGCTGGGAGAACAGGCTGCCTGTCCTCCAATGTGCAGACTTGTGCCGACGTTCCCCTGCACAGCTCTTTACTGGGAAGATTAGGGTACTGCTGTTTCTCTACCCCCACCTCGTTAAGCCTCTTATGCAGCTGAGAACAGAGGCTATGTTAACATTTATAAAAAAGAGGGGGGGATAAAATATAATATAATTATGTATATCTATGTATATCTATGTATATCTATGTGTATGTGTATGTGTATATATATATATATATATATATATATATATATATATATATATACACCTGCGCCTTTCATGTCGCTCCTCAGGCAAGGTCAGCAGGGTCGCTTGGAAGACTGTCAACGCTATTTCAAGGATTGGTGCTTGGATTCCAGGTGGAACCGGTAGCACCAGATCCCATCCCCTGTGACGAACAGATCTTCCACTTACCTAAATCTTAGCGGACGATGGTGCGCACCGTGTCCTTGCCAATGCCCAATTCCGCCATAAATTGTAGAGTCAGTCGCCGATCTTTTGCCAGCATTTGTTGCACTCTCTCGAACAAGTCTGGGGTTCTGCTTGTCGACAGCCGATCAAAACACGGCTCATCCTTAGTCGTTTCCTTCCCGTGGCGAAAGCGTTTGAACCGTCTTAAAATCGTAAACGCATTTTTTGTACACGGCTTCCACCCTATACACTTGCACCAATATTTCCTGCATCTACGTTACTACCAATTTGTAGCAGAACTTGAGGTTCACCCGTTCCATTGCACTGTGACGCTGGGCCCCAGAGCGTCTGCGGTCAGAGAGGGAGAAGCTGGGGCCTCAGAGCGTCAGCAGTTAGAGGGAGAAGGCGGGGCCCCATAGTGTTTGCAGTCAGAGAGGGAGAAGCCGGGGGGCCCAGAGCGTCTGCGGTCAGACAGGGTGAAGCCGGGGGGCCCAGAGCGTCTGCGGTCAGACAGGGTGAAGCCGGGGGGCCCAGAGCGTCTGCGGTCAGACAGGGTGAAGCCGGGGGGCCCAGAGCGTCTGCGGTCAGACAGGGTGAAGCCGGGGGGCCCAGAGCGTCTGCGGTCAGACAGGGTGAAGCCGGGGGGCCCAGAGCGTCTGCGGTCAGACAGGGTGAAGCCGGGGGGCCCAGAGCGTCTGCTGTCAGACAGGGTGAAGCCGGGGGGCCCAGAGCGTCTGCGGTCAGACAGGGTGAAGCCGGGGGGCCCAGAGCGTCTGCGGTCAGACAGGGTGAAGCCGGGGGGCCCAGAGCGTCTGCGCTCAGAGAGGGAGAAGGAGCGCCTGTGGTCAGAGAGGGAGAAGGTGGAGCCCCAGAGTGTCTGCGGTCAGAGAGGGAGAAGGTGGAGACCCAGAGTGTCTGCGGTCAGAGAGGGAGAAGGTGGAGACCCAGAGCATCTGCGGTCAGAGAGGGAGAAGCCGGGGTCCCAAAGCATCTGCGGTCAGAGAGGGAGAAGGTGGAGCCCCAGAGTGTCTGCGGTCAGAGAGGGAGAAGATGGAGCCCCAGAGTGTCTGTGGTCAGAGAGGGAGAAGATGGAGCCCCAGAGCATCTGCGGTCAGAGAGGGAGAAGCCGGGGTCCCAAAGCATCTGCGGTCAGAGAGGGAGAAGCCGGGGGCCCCAGAGCGTCTGCGGTCAGAGAGGGAAAAGCCAGGGCCCCAGAGCATCTGCGGTCAGAGAGGGAGCTCATACTTACTACGCTCCACAGCGGGTTTACCCTGACAATGACGAGTACTCAACGTGTCTCTAAATAGCCATGAGCATGCGCACTCTCCTGGCCCATGTTGCCTTTGGGATATCGAACCATTTACCAAACTTTTTAGACACATCTCATATATAAAACACATACAAAACATTTAGCCTTCCATTTCGATTTAAATTTTTTTTATAGATTGTTTTAGAAGGAGAGGGTCACATATACTTTAAGTCCAGTGAAGCCTTTTTCTCCAGGCTTGTCTCCAATAATAAGCAGGACTCTTCTTTCTGGTAAAGATGGGGCTGCAGCTTGTGTCTGGTCAGGGACTGGGGGGGGGGGGTGAAAGGAGCTCCCGATGATGTGACATTATTAAGGGGAGCATCTATGGCCCTCAGATCATGTTCCCTTCCCCCAACTGGGAAGTCTCTTTTTGAAAGAGCCCATGCCAAGTATTTGGAGGTTCGGCTTTCACAGGTCCTGAAGAAGTGAGGTCCACCTGGCTTTGGCCATGCACCCCTTTAGAAACTTTCGTTCCCGCGGGGGTCAATGGTTGGAGGCCCTTCATCTTCAAAAGTTGGACCATTACTGTGCCCTTGTGGACTTTTGTGCTGCGATTTTACGGTTCACTTTTTTTGTTCTCAGGGATCAATAAGCACCGAAAAGGTGGTTTACTATTCACAACAAATGTTTGGAAAGAATACCAACACATTTTTTCGGGCTCCTCCTTTTTTTAGGTCTTGTAAGTTGGCCACGTACGATAACACTGGACAACAGTAAATTCGGGGAAATGAAGATGAAGCGATTCCAGCTTGGGCTGCTTGTCTGACAGCCAACCCATCTACTTAATCTTCATTAGACTGAAACGCGTTGGCTATACTTTCTAAACTCTGGCTGTGAATAGTAAAGTTTCACTAGGCTTGAGTTGTGGCACTCTCATTCTGTTGTATGGACTTTTAAATCTGCATTGAATTCCGCTATAAATCAAAATTAAAACCAGTTTGCACCATTTTCTTACAAACTACGTCCGGGGGCGGTTACAATTAGCCAGGAACCGGATGGCGCAGCTGTCGGTAAAGCTGCTGCGTCCTTTGGTCCGAACATGGCTCATCCTTAGTCGTTTCCTTCCCGTGGCGAAAGTGTGTGAACCGTCTTAAAGTCGTAGACACATTTTCTGTTCACGGCTTCCATCCCGTACACTTGCACCAATATTTCCTGCGTCTCCCCCCCCAATTTGTAGCATAACATGAGGTTCACTCGTTCCATTACACTGTGACGTGGGGGCCCAGAGCGTCTGCGTTCACAAAGGGCGAAGCCAGGACCCCAGAGCGTCTGCGGTCAGAAAGGGCGAAGCCGGGGACCAAGAGCGTCTGCGGTCAGAAAGGGCGAAGCCGGGGACCAAGAGCGTCTGCGGTCAGAAAGGGCGAAGCCGGGGACCAAGAGCGTCTGCGGTCAGAAAGGGCGAAGCCGGGGACCAAGAGCGTCTGCGGTCAGAAAGGGCGAAGCCGGGGACCAAGAGCGTCTGCGGTCAGAAAGGGCGAAGCCGGGGACCAAGAGCGTCTGCGGTCAGAAAGGGCGAAGCCGGGGACCAAGAGCGTCTGCGGTCAGAAAGGGCGAAGCCGGGGACCAAGAGCGTCTGCGGTCAGAAAGGGCGAAGCCGGGGACCAAGAGCGTCTGCGGTCAGAAAGGGCGAAGCCGGGGACCAAGAGCGTCTGCGGTCAGAAAGGGCGAAGCCGGGGACCAAGAGCGTCTGCGGTCAGAAAGGGCGAAGCCGGGGACCAAGAGCGTCTGCGGTCAGAAAGGGCGAAGCCGGGGACCAAGAGCGTCTGCGGTCAGAAAGGGCGAAGCCGGGGACCAAGAGCGTCTGCGGTCAGAAAGGGCGAAGCCGGGGACCAAGAGCGTCTGCGGTCAGAAAGGGCGAAGCCGGGGACCAAAAGCGTCTGCGGTCAGAAAGAGCGAAGCCGTGGTCCCAGATGGATGGTGCAGCTGATGTCAGTACAGCTGATGCGTCCTTTGGGTAACACTGACCGTTCGCAGGGTCCCCCTACTTGTTGCGTGGAGCAGAAAACTTAAATTTTATCGATTCTGGAACAGCTCAGAATCCCTGTTCTGTAAAGCGAATGAGGCAACTGCGCCGCGCATGGCGGACAAGAAGTGGCTAACGAGCTCCATACACAATGTACCAACCAGATGGCTTGCTTACTACCAACTATTAGACGTCGGTAGCTTTTGTCTCCTAAACATCCGTTCTCAGAAGCACTTGACCTAATTTTGACGCGTAGCGGTTTTTCCGTGCAGCCCACGCGCTCTGCGCAGCAACGAAGGGTTATTTCTAAGCGTCTTTTCGATACTAGCTCATTTTCTGATCCTCCCTGAATCTGGGTCTGTGTAGACGCAGCACTAACGCATTCTTCTCACTGTCCACCCATGGACTGAAGTTTAGAGTAGAATTGGTCATTGCACCCGAACTCCAGGCCAGGCCGCTAAACGTACGGATGGGAGCGGTTTTGCCTGCTAAAAGAATTTGTAATTTCTGTCCATCTGGTCCTAGGTTTTACACAGCTCTGCTACAAAGCACAGGGGCAGGAGTCACGATTTTTCTCTGCTCCAGCAGCCCTCCAAACTTTCCTACGGAAGAAAGAGCTGGGTGCTCAGCGCTCAAAAGCCAACTGATTAGGACCAGTAGAAGCTGCTATAAGAACCCGGGTGCCTGTCTGGTCCGCAGCCAGAGAAATCCAGGTGAAACAAAGAGAAGTGGCGGCACATTCAGAAGGAAAATCAAAAACATTTTATGAATATACATATAAATCAAAAATATATTCAGCTCCGATTAATTTTTTCCCCCTTTTGTCTATGTTGTGCTTTCATGTATGACATGAGATCCAAAAGGTTCCTCAGTGGACGCGTTTCACACGAATGTGCTTACTCATCACTACTTTTTCTACTCTGATCTTTCCTCCACATTAATAAAACTGCCCATTCCAAATAAATAGAGTCAAGGAAACCGATACTTCTCTCTCTATTAAGCTACCCCATTCTCACAGACCCCTCCCCCTTAAAACACCCCATTGTTTTTTTTAGAATTGTCATCATTGGTGGCCGGCTTCTTCCTCCTCCCACGTCATCTCACACATGTCCCGTACAAGATCTGGCACGGCTTATTTTATAACAAGCCACTCCTTCACCAATAAACCCAATTGGGGTGAAACGCGTCAGTGGCCATGGCTTGCGGTGAGGACCATGTCTGTAAGCTCGTTACATCCAATAAACCTCAGGATGTGACGACATTTAAAGCACATGGGAGCGGTGCTGTTTTCTTTTTAACTTCTACAGTAAGCGGATCCGAATGTTACGCAGCACATGCGCTGTATGACGCAGAGCTAAAAAAGGACTTTTCCTGAGATTTCACGGCTCGCACTTTACACAGGAAGGTGAGGTAGCCTTTCCAGGGGGCAGCTGGAAAGCACCGACTACGTCACCAGTGCCTCCAAAGATGTAGGAAGTGAAATTATTAAAGGGGTTGTAAACCCTTGTGTTTTTTCACCTTATACATCAGGGGTATGCAATTAGCGGACCTCCAGCTGTTGCAAAACTACAAGTCCCATCATGTCTCTGACTCTGGGTGTTATGCTTGTGGCTGTCAGAGTCTTGCTATGCCTCATGGGAATCATAGTTCTGCAACAGCTGGAGGTGCACTAATTGCATATTCCCGTTATACATTAAGGTTGAGTTGAGTCGAGTTGTGTGGTATCTTGATATAGAGCGGTCTTACCCCGAAAGGTCCCGACGCGCTTAGCGGAGTCCCTGGAGAAAAGAACCCAGGGAATAGGAGCTGCAAGAAAGCAGCATGAAGGATGAAAAAATGCCTAGCAGTGGCCGGCCCACCAGGCTCCCCCCTTTTACTTACCTGAGCCCTGAATTTCCCTCGGCGGGGATGCGCCACTCTCCATGGGGTCCCTGCTCTTGATTGGATTGACAGCAGTGCAGTCATTGGCTCCCGCTGCTGTCAATCAAATCCAATGACGCGGGTGTACGGGACGAGTCATACATTCGGCCGCCCTAGCCGCCGAATGAATGACTCAGGAGTGCCCCCCGGGAGAACTCTTCTCCTAGGGGGCTATCTGATGCAGGGAGGAGCCTTGAGACCCGCCGGTACCCGCAGGGACCCCAGAAGTCTGTGTTTGGGGCAATACAAGCTGCACAGTGGAGGGAAGTATGACAAGTTTTTTTATATATAACAAACATGATCCTTTAGTATCACTAAGTAGACAAAAATTTCCATTTTATATAGGAATGTGCTGTCTGTTCAGCATGCACATTGCCGGCTGGTGAGTTCATCTGTCACTTTGCTCTCTCAGCCTGTCAGTGTTCTCCTAGTGCTGCCGTTTCCTTTCTTCAGCCTAAACTCTGATCACAGCTCTCCACTTATGAGTCGACAGAACAGCGTGGAGCACAACGGCGTGGAGCACAACGGCGTGCACAAACATCGCACGTCAGCAGCAGAGCTGCGTGCATTAGCTGGTGGTGGAGAACAAAGTCCGTTGAATAATCGATGAGAGGAACCAGCAGGGAGATGATGGAGAGACTTCTGTGAGGTCAACACGCTTCTGGTGCCAATGAGATGCAAATCTGCGGATTCTGCTCGCCTCTCACTTTTCTTTGTTTTCTGTCGTTTCTTGTAACTTGCTGACGGGTAAAACGCGGCGGGCTGGGACTCCACAGAGGTCTGAGACAGCAAATCAGCGCCTTCTGTAGCTCCCCGGCCAAAAAAAGGATTTCGTATTGATAACGACTCGCAGCCAAAGACTGGCTCACGCCAGATAGATCCATCACCGAGCAGCACCGTCTGGACGGTGGAATCCGTAACACCCACCTACAGAGCAGGGAGGGGGCGGAGTCACACTGACCTGGCAGATTTATAACTGCAGGTAAAAATGGTTTCATAAAAATTGATTATCTGCTTTTTAATGATCGAATATTCTCTGTGCAACCACAGTTCATGTACGCAGTCTGCCCTCCCTAAATTATTGGCACCCAACTTGAGGCCCTCTGGCACTTTGTGTGGATCTCAGGGGCCCCTGCAGACACGGATCTGCATTTTCCTATTGTGCCGTTATAGTAGTGATTACTAGCAGCCACGTCATGGCTCTCCAAGACCGTCTCCTGCGACAGGTCATCGATCTCCAAGACCGCCTCCTGCGACAGGTCAGCGCTCTCCAAGACCGCCTCCTGTGCCGGGTTCAGCACTCTCCAAGACCGCCACCTGCGACAGGTCATCGCTCTCCAAGACCACCTCCTGCGACAGGTCATCGATCTCCAAGACCGCCTCCTGCGACAGGTCATCGCTCTCCAAGACCGCCACCTGCGACAGGTCATCGCTCTCCAAGACCGCCACCTGCGACAGGTCATCGCTCTCCAAGACCGCCACCTGCGACAGGTCAGCGCTCTCCAAGACCGCCACCTGCGACAGGTCAGCGCTCTCCAAGACCGCCACCTGCGACAGGTCAGCGCTCTCCAAGACCGCCACCTGCGACAGGTCAGCGCTCTCCAAGACCGCCACCTGCGACAGGTCAGCGCTCTCCAAGACCGCCACCTGCGACAGGTCAGCGCTCTCCAAGACCGCCACCTGCGACAGGTCAGCGCTCTCCAAGACCGCCTCCTGCGACAGGTCAGCGCTCTCCAAGACCGCCTCCTGCGACAGGTCAGCGCTCTCCAAGACCGCCTCCTGCGACAGGTCAGCGCTCTCCAAGACCGCCTCCTGCGACAGGTCAGCGCTCTCCAAGACCGCCTCCTGCGACAGGTCAGCGCTCTCCAAGATCGCCTCGTGCGACAGGTCAGCGCTATCCAAGATCGCCTCCTGTGACAGGTCAGTGATATCCAAGATCGCCTCTGGCGACAGGTCAGCACTCTCCCTGACCGCCTACTGTGCCAGGTCAGCGCTCTCCCTGACCACTTCCTTGGCCGTGTCCACATATGGAACCGTCTCATGGACAACGTACGCCATCTCTGACCATCTCCTGGACCGTGTTCCCAGTCTCTGATCGTATTCTGTACAATGTGCGGTGTCTCTGACCATCTCTTGTATGATGTCCATGGTCTGACTACATATCCTGTTGTGTTTCCGACAATGAATATTCACTGGAATTGTATGTGCGGCACTTTAATGTCGGGGGGCCACACTTGAACCCCCCCCCCCCCCCCACAGTTTGCTACCACTCCTTTAAATTCTATGAAGACGTTTGCTCTAGCTGTGGTGGAAGTCCATGTGTAAAAGGCCTACATCTCCTCTAGTCATTACAACTCCCATCAATGTCTTCCGGTTGTGTATTTCACTCTCGGATCGGGTGGAGGGGGCGGATGGAGTCGCCTTTATTTTTAAATATCTCAGCAGTACTGAGCGCAGACATTTTGAACAGACTTGCGAGGTCTCTTTGGGACATCGGAATAAAAATCAGGAGCTGAGTGAACAGGTCGCCTGGGACGCTGCATTTATTCATCAAACCTCCTCTGCCGTGTTCATACCGAGCCACCGCCGGCGCTGGATTGTTCCGGAGAGTTCGGGAAAAAGTCTGCCGGATGATAGACAGTCCTTCCGGCTGAAGATTAACAACAAGGCCAAATCCCAGCTCCAAATACTATCCGCCTTGCTAGAAGCAATGTACAGCGGAGGAGATCATTCAGAGAAAGAAAAGGATTCCATTCTAGAGGAAAGCGGGACTCGTTACATTGAAGCTTCACCACCGAGTAGAGAAGGAGGTTTGCAGGTTGCTGCATGCTACACCCCCCTCCATGATTTGCTGCCTTTAGTCCCCTCTCCACCTTTTCTGCTAAAGCTGCTGGTATAGTGAGAGTTTGTACGGAGGTGAGGGGATCCGTCTGGGGAGCTCTGGGGGGGCTCCTTGAAAAACACTGCCGGAAGGGGGTCCCTCCGGTTTGTGGGCCGAGTAGGACACTTGCGTAGGTCCTCGGAGGTGTACGGTAGGGACGTCTCCGGGGGTGGCTGCCTTCCACGCCAGGGGTCTTGGTGGTTGGGTACCTGCATTGCTTAACCAGCAAGCCTGCAGTCCTGCAAGCAGTGTCCTTTAGGCGGTGTATACACCACTCCTCCACCGCCCCTGCTATTAAAATCAATGGCAAGCGCCTGCAAAGCGATCCGGTGATCTGCCGATATGGTTCCGGCTATCGTGAAAGTTCCTGCGCAGGCGCAATCTGATCTGCCGATATGGTTCCGGCTAACGAGAAAGTTCTTTTAAGGACTGCGCAGGCGCAAACTTGCCGACGGAAATCTCCGAACCTCTGCCGGCATCCAGGGCAACGTGGATTTCGAGGAAAGTGGCCAGTCTCGCTTCGCTTGGACGGCTCGCTCCGCTCGGCCTCCTGGCTCTTTTTTTAACTTCCTCCAATCCACGGGGATGTTAAAGAATGAGCCTGGATGCCGGGCGAGGTTCAGAGATTTCCGTCAGCAAGTTTGCGCCCGCGCAGTCCTTGAAGGAACTTTCCCGTTAGGGGAACCTTAAGGACAAGTCACCGGCAGCGGCACTTTGTGGGCGGTTTTAACCTTTTCCTCTGCCGCTAGCGGGGGGTTAAAAGCGCACCGCTAGCGGCCAAAAAGCGCCGCTAAAACGACGATAAAATTGCTGCTAAAACCAGCGGGCCTTTACTGCAGACGCGGCTGTGCTACAGTGCGAAGGGGTTTTAGCAGGCGGATGACAGGTCCTTGTCCGCTCCGCTATGCAGACACGGCCCGCTCTCCCCTACAGGGCAATTAGATGGAAACCAACCGCATGTCTGTTTCCATCAGGATCGGATCAGATGGCGGCGGGTGTCAGCAGGCATGCGTTTGACGACATCTGGCGCTCCATAGAAAAGACTCCTGTCCGTATCCGTCCGAAAAACTGACAGGCAGACTTGTATGGCCTGCTCGCATGAAAGGAGCCTAAAGCCGTTTTTTGCAATCCTTAAGACTCCTTTCACACTGAAGCGTTTTTACAGCATTTTAGCGTTAAAAATAGCGCTATTAAAACGCTCATAAAACGCTCTCCATGCATCTCAATGGACCCTTTCACACTGAGTCCTGCAAGCAGCATCTTTGGAGCAGCTTTTGGGCGCTGAAAAAAATACGCTCTAAAAACGCCCCTCTCCATTGAAATGAATTGAAAGCGCTGTAAAAACGCCTTACCCTTTCACACTGAGGCACTGCAAAAACGCCATAAAATGTTAGGGTCTTAGCGGTGCTTTACCAGCACATTGGGATTGCAGATGAGGCTTCGCTCACAAAACGCTCGAATAACTCTCGCAAAACTCGCAAAACACTCGAAAAACGCCCCAGTGTGAAAGGGGCCTTAACTGCTTGCCAACCAGCTGCCGCAGTTCTACGGCGGCAGGTCGGCCAGCAGCCAATAGGGGCACACGCGCGCCGCCTACGACTCCCGTGCCCGGCGGGCGCGATCGCCGCCGGGCACACGCGATCGCTCGTTACAGAGCGAGGACTGGGAGCTGTGAGAGAAATGCTGATCTTCTGTTCAAACAATGTATGAACAGAAGATCAGACATTTCCCCATGTCAGTCCCCCCCCCCCCCCACAGTTAGAACACACCCAGGGAACATACTTAACCCCTTCAGTGGCATTTTTATAGCACTGATCGCTATTAAAAATGCCAATGGTCCCAAAAATGTATCAAAAGTGTCCGCCATAATGTCGCAGTACCGAAAAAAAAAAAATTGCTGATCGCCGCCATTAGTAGTAAAAAAAAATTATTAATAAAAATGCCATAAAAATACCCCCTATTTTGTAAACGCTGTAACTTTTGCTCAAACCAATCAATAAACGCTTATTACGTTTTTTTTTTTTTTTTTTACGAAAAATATGTAGAAGAATACGTATTGACCTAAACTGAGGAAAAAAATATGTTTTTTTTTATATATTTTTGGGGGATATTTATTATAGCAAAAGATATTATTTTTTTCAAAATTGTCGCTCTATTTTTGTTTATATCGCAAAAACTAAAAACCGCAGAGGTGATCAAATACCACCAAAAGAAAGCTCTATTTGTGGGGGGAAAAAAGGACGCCAATTTTGTTTGGGAGACACGTGCCGAACCGCAAAAAGAGCTCTGGTCTTTGACCAGCAATATGGTCCGGGGGTTAAGTGGTTAAGCTTTCACGTCTTAAATCCAATGATTGGTTATTAAATATTGTGACGGGATGAACATTTCTTTCCCCGCAATGTTTCTTAAAAAAAATTCAGATAGAATAAAAATAAAACAAATCTAGTGCGACGTCTGAAAAGCAAATCGTGTAAGGAGAGCTTTCTCCTGCGGCCGGCGCTGCGCTGGCTGGAAACGGAGGGACGGTAGAAGACGGCGACGTCCATCACAATGCTGGAACATGAGCTATTCCGGGCAGAACTGGCCGTGTGAAGGATGAAATATTTATGGAAGAACGCGGCTGCCTGGAGAAATCCTCCCATAAATCTGGGAAATCCTCGCCATGGGATCACGCATGAATGAAAGCCACATTAAGACTTCTCCATTCCATGAATGAGGCCCGGCCGGGACACCGCCTTCTCTATAGCAGCAGGAAGGATTAGAGAGAGTCCGGCTTTTCCCAGCAGGAGGTCCCTTTTCACCGAGTCTGAATGAAAAATGATTACAAGTAGGCAGTTACAGGAAGACAAAGAGAACACACAAAATGATCTGTGAGCAAGCGGGCCCCAGATCTAGATTTTCATATAAAAATAATAGCAGCCCATAACAAGAAAATATAAAAAGTAGATTTTGCAGCAATATTCAATCCAGAGCTGTCCCCTGCTGTACTTTCCCACCACTGGATGTTCTCAGTCCCCCGGTTTAAAGAGGAACTTCAGTCTGCTCACATGATTTGTAATAAAAACGTCGTTGCCCTTCTGAAGCTTCCCTCCAACCACTTTGCATATTATTTTATATATTCTGCGATTCTGTACTTGCCAAGTATGCTGCAGAAATCTCCCTCCGCCGAGTCTGGCTGCAGCCATTTTAACTGTGGGCAGCTTAAGCTTTTCACCTCACGGCAATCCCGCGGGAGTGGGCGTTCCCAAGCACTGCCTGTGATTGACAGGCTTCCGAACGATGCATACTGCGCGTCACAGGTTGCCGACAGAACCCGAACGTCGGTGCGCAGGCGCCGTATAGAGCCGCACCGACGTTCGGGGTTTTTCGGCAACCTGCGACGCGCAGTATGCGCCGTTCGGAAGCCTGTCAATCACAGGCAGTGCCTGGGAACGCCCACTCCCGCGGGATTGCCGTGAGGTGAAAATCGGGATTAAGAGGTATGTGCTGAGGGAAAAAAAAAAAACACCGGCATTCTGTCGGTAGGATGGCGCGACTCCGTGTGATGTCAGAAATGTTTTGGAGGGTGAACCTCCACTTTAAACACCAAACCTTTTTCTGACAGCTCTTTTCAAGTTAAAATCATATTTTTTGCTAGAAAATTACTTCGAACCCCCAAACAGAAAATATTGCAACAACCGCCATTTTATTCTCATGGGTCTATAAAAATATATATATATATATATATATATATATATATATATATATATATATATATATATATATATATATATATATATATATATATATATATATATATATATATATATATATATATATATATATATATATATTTTTTTTTATAGACCCATGAGAATAAAATGGCGGTTGTTGCAATATTTTCTGTTGCACTGTATTTGCGCAGCAGTCTTTTTAAATGCAATTTTTTGGGAAATGAATAAAAAAAAATAGCCAGTAAAGTTAGCGCAAATTATTTTTTTCTTGTATAAATGTAAAAGATTTTACGCCGTGAGAATCGTGATCTTTATTCTAAGCAAAAAAATCGTGATTCTCATTTTGCCCAGAATCGTGCAGCTCTAACGCATAGATTAGGGGGCTGCATCCCGTATGGATGGGCCGCCAATGAATATGCAGCTATCTTTTAGGAGGAATTCCAGAGAGAAAGGTGGATATTTCGGAGCACAGCTCAGGCGCAATAATCATTCCTGAAGGCCGATAACGGCCCCCGCTGCTGCAATATTTTCAGGGCCCCCGAAATGTAAAACAGGGAAAGAATTGGGGGCTTTGTTAGAGCGGCAGGGGACCAAATTCACTTTTTCATCAAACAGGTAACGAAGGAGTGATGAAAAGACGTGACCTCCTCGGGGTGAATGTTTAGCATTGAAACCAGACCAATCAATGGAGTGAAATCCAGCCAATCCGATATCGGATATTCAGCAGACCCTGAAATGCCAGAATATCGGCACTCAGCATTTTGTGTACAGCCGCAGAAAGAGCCAGGGTCCAATTAAAGAAAAAAAAAAAACGATCGTTTTTTGTTGAGGTTTGGATATAGTTAGTTGTGGAAACGTGATGCGTCTGTGACCGCCCACACCACGCCGCGCTCTTCTTACGTCAATGAACTCAGGACTGATATAATACATAAGCTACGCTGATGAAGTCTGCGGGGAAATCTGCGATTTGATGAACCTGAAGCCGAATCTTATTACTTCTAACTAGGAAGATCAAATGTGTATGCAAATCCAACTGACAAACTGCACTAAATGAGCAAATCACTGCAGAGATTCGTTATCGGGAAAGGTAAGGCGCAACAAACGAGCCCCTCATGTGAGTTATGAGAAGCCAAACCCCCAGGAGGGGCACGCCAAGAGCGCATGAAGAATACTGATCAGGATGTGAACCAACAAACTGCTGCATTATGTGCGTTACATAACATTGAGTCGTACACAGCGAGCAGGGCTGCTTTAATGAAACCCAGAGGAAAGGAAAGCCAGTGGTTGTCCATGGAAACCAATCATACATAAACGATCGAAGGACACTTCCTGATTCTTCTCAGCAGTGCTGGAAGCCATTCAGATATTGCACCATCTGGAAGCATGTAGTAACTAACACATTCCCTCTCTCCTCCTCGGTATTTATGCTCCTCTCCATTGTGGCTCCTTCGAGTCAGATTTCCTGCCTTGTCCACTCTTCCCCTGCGCCTCCCCCCCCCTTCAAGTATCTCCCTCACTTGACCATTAGCTCTAAGGCTCCCCACACCAACCCCCATCCATCAGATTTCACCCCCACCCTTCAATCTTGACTACTTCTTCAGTGCCCCCAACTTTCAGCCATCAGCTCCCCGCCTCAACCTTCAACTCTCCCCCAAACTTCAACCCCCATCTTTCACCCTATCCCACCCAAACCATCAACCACTAACCCTCCTATATACCTTCAACCATCGGTTCTGCCCCCCCAACTAGCCCTTCCCCATACCCCCATCTGTCCTCAAACACACACCCCACCATCAACCACTAACCCTTCCCCCATACTCCCAACCATTAGTTCTTGACCTCCCCGCCTCAACATTCAACTCTCCTCCAAACCTTAATCCCATCTTTTGTCCTTCCCCAACCAAACCTTCAACCACGAGTTCCACCATCAACCACTAACCCTCCTATACCTCAACCATCGGTTCTGCCCCCCCTCCCCCAACTAACCCTTCCCCATACCCCCATCAGTCCTCACACAACCCAACCACTACCCCTCCCCTATACTCCCAACCATTAGCTCTTGACCTCGCTGCCTCAATGTTCAACTCTCCCCTAAACCTTAATCCCGATCTTTTGTCCATCCCCAACCAAACCTTCAACAACGAGTTCCAACATCAACCACTAACTGTTCTATACCTTCAACCATCGTTCCGCCCCCCCCCCCCAAACTAACCCTCCCATCAGTCCCCAAACACACACACACCCCCCACCATCAACCACTAACCCTCCCCCATACTCCCAACCATTAGCTCTTGACCTCGCCACCTCAATGTTCAACTCTCCTCTAAACCTTAACCCCGATCTTTTGTCCTTCCCCAACCAAACATTCAACCACGAGTTCCACCATCAACCACCAACTCTCCTATACCTTCAACCATCGGTTCTGCCCCCCCCCCCCCCACAACTAACCCTCCTCCATACTCCCATCAGTCCCCAAACACAAACACCCCCCATCAACCACTAACCCTCCCCCATACTCCCAACCATTAGTTCTTGACCTCACACATCCCACCATCAACCTTTAACCCCCCCCCATACACACATCCAACCATCAACCACCCCCAACCTTCAGCTCTTATCCTCACACATACAACCATTGACCACTAACCTTCCCATACCTCCAACAATCAGTTCTCACCCGCTCATTGCCCAACCTTCAATCTTCCCCACTTCAACCATCATTTGCGGTCCTCCTTCCCCCCCAATCTTCAACCAACTCTCGCCCCACCCAACCGGATAGAGTGCGAGATATAATGTCAGGTTTTTATTTCTGTGACCCAAATTGGAGAACTTTTCCCTCACTAGGACTATGACACTTGTACCAAAAAGAAGTGGGAAAAGGTGTGTGTGGGGGGGGGGGGGGGGGGGGGGTTAGTGAATGCTGGTGAATGCAACAAAAACATGGACAGGAAAAAAAATATATATAGTTGATTTTTTCCCCTGCTGTAGCAAATTGGATCATGCTCTGCTGGGGTTTTTCGCCTTCCTCTGGATCAACTGTGGGTATAGAATTGGGTATATGGGATTGTATGAGATTATTGTTATTATTTTTTATGGTTGAACTGGATGGACTTGTGTCTTTTTTTAACCTGACCAACTATGTATTAACGATGTATATGTTTCTACAACTAACCTTTTCCTTCTTCAAATGCTTTTAGTTTTTGTTTGACATCATGGAAGAGATTTTCCATTACTTCCCATCCTGAAGAACCCCTCTCCGCTCCCCAAAACAAAAGCATTTTGGCCAGAGCTTGGTCTTTTATGTAAGATTTTGAAAAATACTGAAGAGTTAAACCACCTGATAGGTTTGTCTATCTCTCAGGTACTCTCGCTAAGATATCTGTGCCGAGTTCCCGGGTCTGTACACCCGTTGTCTCCATTATGAGAGGTTCCCACCATCCCTGTGCTGAGTTCCCAAGTTGGTACACCTGTGCTCATTAAGAGGAATTCTCGCTATCTCTGTGCCAAGTTCCTGGCCTGTACATGCGCTGTGCCCATTATGAGGGCTTCTCACTACCCCTGTGCCGAGTTCTCAGGTCTGTACACCTGCTGTGCCCATTATGAGAGGTTCCCACCATCCCTGTGCTGAGTTCCCAAGTTGGTACACTTGTGCTCATTAAGAGGAATTCCCGCTATCCCTTTGCCAAGTTCCTGGTCTGTACATGCGCTGTGCCCATTATGAGGAGTTCGCACTACCCCTGTGCCGAGTTCTCAGGTCTGTACACCTGCTGTGCCCATTATGAGGGGTTCCCAACATCCCTGTGCTGAGTTCCCGGTCTGTACACCTGCTGTACCCATTATGAGGGGTTCCCAACATCCCTCTGCTGAGTTCCCAGGTCTGTACACCTGCTGTGCCCATTATGAGGGGTTCCCACCATCCCTGCGCAGAGTTCCCAGGTCTGTACACCTGCTGTGCCCATTATGAGGGGTTCCCACCATCCCTGTGCTGAGTTCCCAGGTCTGTACACCTGCCGAGCCCCATTATGAGGGGTTCCCAACATCCCTGTGCCGAGTTCCCAGGTCTGTACACCTCCTGTGCCCATTATGAGGGGTTCCCACCATCCCTGTGCTGAGTTCCCGGGTCTGTACGCCTCCTGTGCCCATTATGAGGGGTTCCCACCATCCCTGTGCTGAGTTCCCGGGTCTGTACGCCTCCTGTGCCTGGTGTATCTGAAACATACAAGTGTGGATAGAAACACCCAAGACTCCTAGTGGACAGCAGGGATGAGCTCAGGCATGTTCAGGTACCACTCCCAACCTACCTGAGCTATCCTGTGTTGAAGCTATCAAAGCCAACAGCCAATCATAGGGGATCATTCCTTGGCCCGCAGCTGCACGTAAGGCGCGTGTATAAGCGTGGCTGTGGGATGGGGAAATGCCTCTGCAGCCTGTGATTGGCTGTTGGTTTTGCCAGCGTTGCAGTGGGATGGCTCAGGCAAGCGGGAAGTTGTGTCCATTATGGTGGACAGAGCCAGGATTTCCGGGAGGGAGATCTTGCTGTTGACCTCTATTAGCTGTGATATTTCCTCCCACCACATAGAACAATGGGGGGGCGTCAGAAGGATTGGATGTTTGGAACTAATATGATCAATTTGTATTTGTTGTGAAGCTCTACAGGATCGTCGGCATTATATGAATGAATAAATTAAATTAACTCCTCGCGGCTGAGGAAGCACACGAGCCGGTGTACAACCGCCGGCATCTGTTTACGTTTATGACGCAAAGAGCTAATCCAGGGGCTCAGGAGTTGTACTGAAGCTTTGCACCCCCCGCCAGATACGTCTTCTTTCTTCACCGGGTCTCTCTCTGCATCACCGCGCGCCTGCCAAACCTGGAAAGCAAACATTGCAAAAGGCTTTCTGCGCAATTAGGTAGAGCGCACTAATCAGCGGTGTCTGTGCCTAATTACAACACCGTTCCTCCCCACCCCCCACCCTTGCTTCCTTCTCTTCTCAATTATCTTCCAGCTAAAGAGATTTGTAACGGAGTAACACTTCCAAATTAATCTTCAGCTTGTTCTATTGGACACGCCTGTCTTCCAGCGAACAGGCTTTAGGATTCTGGAGAAGAAAAAAAACATACCGAGGGCTCAGTAACCACGGCCACCGCGAAGGAATAAAAAAAATTAACCCATTCGTGGCTCTGTGAGGCCAAAACCAGAAACATCTGGCAGAACCATGCAATAATATGGCAAAGTGAACCGGAGGCAATGTTAAAGTTGGTCAGGAGGCAACAATGGGGGCCCTAAAAATCCCAAATCTCAGGGTGCGGAAATGGGCAACTCCTGCAAGTGGAGCTCACGATTTCCGATGATATAGATATGATAAAAAAAAATTAATGGTACAGTGGTTATAGAAAAGAATCCCCATTTTGTTCCTTTGCAGTCTGAAACGAAGACAGACGCCATTTTTGTTTTATCCGTTCTCCTAAAAACAACTTAGGAGAACGAAGATTTGCAGTCCAAGGACCTAGACTATGGAACGCTCTACCAACCAGCATCCGCTCGGAGGTGAATTACCTGGCTTTCAGGAAAAGAATCAAAACCCATCTTTTCTGAAGGCAAAAGTTCTGTTAGGGAAAGGATACTAATCGCCCAGAGGCGATTCAGTTCGCAGGCGTTGCGCTACATACGTTTTTCACTCACTCATAACATCCAAGTGAAAGACAGAACACCAACCAACATGTCATTAAAAACAGAATCACTGAGTTGGAGGATGGATCCCCTCCCCCCTTGTCAGTATTTTTTTTTTTAACCCCCTTTTGCTGCAATTTCAGCCTTTAGTCTGTTGGGATTTGTCTCTACTAACTTTGCACATCTAGCTTTTGTAATATTTGCCCGCTCTTCTTTGAACAACTGCGCAAGTTCAGTGATATTTGATGGCGAACGCTTATGGACTGCAGTCTTCAAGTCCTTCCACAGATTTTCAATGGGGTTTAAGTCTGGCTTCTGACTAGACCATGTAAGGACATTCCCCACCTTCTCCTCCAACCAGATCAGTGGGCAGATCAGTGATGTCATCCGTCCTTCCTTGGTGGGGACAGTGGGCCGCCCTCCCATCTGGGCTGAGCAACATTAGCGTAACGAAGATTTGGGGAGTGGACACAAGATGTGAGATCTGATGAGTTCATGACATCCGGGGGCCACAGGAAATCTGAAAGATAAGCAATGCAAGATGATGGGGGGGGGGGGGGGGGACTGGGGGGGAGTTGGTGAGGTACAGCGTCAGGAGAATTCCACCCCCCCCCTCATCTATACATGTGCCGAGAGGAAAGAGCCTAAAAGAAGAAATCCCGACAAACCACCAAACTAGACCTCGGCTATAATCGCTTCCTATTCGGAAGGCGGGTGAGTGATCCGCAATGAGGATTGGCATCAGCAGAGGTTAATCTTCCAATTTCTGGAGGTGAATACGGAGGTGCGGTGAGTGGGAGGCCAGCTATTAGTACCCGGCAGTGGTTCAGAGCAGAGTTCAGTTGGGGGGTGCGTTTAGTTGTCAAGCTGTGCCCCCCCCCCCCCCCTCGCTCTGAGTGTTATTGCAGACAGACATTTTATTCCATGTACTGCAGTCCTACCTCCAGAGAGCCAATTCATTCATTCCCTGAAACTTTCAGCTGACCGCCTTCTCCTATTCCACTGCCAAGAACTCCCTCTGATAACAATAGGCGCCCCCCCCCCCCCCCGGTCATCTTTATTTATACATATAAAATTGGGAAATTAAAGGGTAAGCAGTCAGGCAGAAAACACAGTGAGGAGGAGGAAAGGGAAATTAATGGGGGATAGAGGGATGTAAAAGACAAAGGTAGATAAGCAGAAGACGGAGGAGGAGGATAGGAAACAACGAGCAGAAGGAGAAGAGAAGAGGGAAAGAACCAGAGGAAGATGAAGATAAAAAGGGGGAATCAAGTGCCGGGGTGGTGAATGGGGGGGATGGGGGGGGGGGACAAAATGGTAGGGTGGATGATGGGAAGGGAACAAAGTGGCAGGGGTGGGGGATGGGGGGGGACACACAAAGTGGCAGGGGTGGGGGATGGGGGGGGGACACAAAGTGGCAGGGGTGGGGGATGGGGGGGGACACAACGTGGCAGGGGTGGGGGATGGGGGGGACACAACGTGGCAGGGGGGACAACGTGGCAGGGGGGACAACGGGGGGCAGGGGGGACAACGGGGGGCAGGGGGGACAACGGGGGGCAGGGGGATGGTTAGGGTATTGAGCATTTGAATGCTCAATAGGGATGGAGGTGCACCACGGGGTACACCGGGTCACACTATTTCTACAAAAGTAACAGGGTGGGGAGTAGAAGAGGATAGGGGCTATAGGGGAGGGTGAGATAGAGGAGGATGGGGGAGATAAAGGAGGATGGGGGGAGGGGGTGGGCGATAGAGCAAGATTTGGGGATGGGGAAGGGGCGATAGAGAAAGATTTGGGAGGGGGGTGTTAGAGGAAGATTTGGGGGGGTAATCGAGGAGGATGGGGGTGATAGCGGAAAATAGGGGGGGGGTAGGAGACGTATAGCGCAGCAGAGTTGTGACAACGGATAACGCGCCAGGGTACTCTCCAGGAGTGGAAAGTTTCTCCCTGGAACCCGGCGAGGAAATCTGACTTTCCATACGGATAATGTAATCAGTGTCACGCTTCATCTTCCGGCAGCTTTTACTTAGGTAAATATTGGTTGTGTACCGGAGCAGTGGTTTCTAGAAAAGCAATAAAAACTCTGCAAGCTTTACAAGCAAACAAAATAACTCTATTAACGCCGATTATGTTTATGCAAAAGGTCTCTTTTCCCCTCTTGAAATTCAGTTTGCTCGGTGCCGCAGTTATTGCCGGGAGGATTCTGATTGTTACCGAGACAGAAGCAGAACAATTTCATCTCCACTAAAGCCGGAAAATAAAACGCATAAGGACGACGTGGCCACAACAGAACATATTTGAAGGGAAGTAATTTTAGCAAATGAGATTAAAATTATTGCCACTTTTACCCCAAGGGCCCATTCAGATCTTCCTGGTCCGCTGTGGTGCGTTATGTCAGACATTAACATGCAATGGGTTAGGGCAGACAATTCATTTGAACAAGCTGCCAATGTGCCAAAACAAACTGAAAATTGGACGTGCGCCATTCTTCCAGAGCGCTGAAACACGCACATCGGAGGAGTGTAGCCATATTTGAGCTGGAAATGCCCCTGAAAACCAACGACGCAGCAATGCACGAGGTGGTACCACAATGCACCATGTTGAATGGGTCTGAATGGGGCCCTAATATAGTTTGGACCCGGCATCCTATATACCCGGAAGCGCGAAGAAAGCGAGAAAGTGTCGCAGCAATGAGAGGAATGGGGTTGTGGAACAGGTAGGTATAAAGCCTCTTCCTTTGTCTGACTTGGAAGGACGTGGCGGGGCAAGGAAGGACGTGGCGGGGCAAGGACGGACGTGGCGGGGCAAGGACGGACGTGGCGGGGCAAGGAAGGGTGTGGCGGGGCAAGGAAGGGCGTGACGGGGCAAGGAAGGGCGTGGCAAGGAAGGACGTGGCGGGGCAAGGAAGGACGTGGCGGGGCAAGGACGGACGTGGCGGGGCAAGGACGGACGTGGCGGGGCAAGGACGGACGTGGCGGGGCAAGGACGGACGTGGCGGGGCAAGGACGGACGTGGCGGGGCAAGGACGGACGTGGCGGGGCAAGGACGGACGTGGCGGGGCAAGGACGGACGTCCGTCCTTGCACCGCCACGTCCGTCCTTGTCCCGCCACGTCCTTCCCTGCCCCGCCACGTCCTTCCAAGTCAGACAAAGGAAGAGGCTTTATACCTACCAGTTCCACAACTCCATTCCTCTCATCGCTGCGACACTTTCTCGCTTTCTTCACGCTTCCAGGAAGGACGTGGCAGGACTTGGAAGGACGTGGCAGGACTTGGAAGGACATGGCAGGACTTGGAAGGACATGGCAGGACTTGGAAGGACATGGCAGGACTTGGAAGGACATGGCAGGACTTGGAAGGACATGGCAGGACTTGGAAGGACATGGCAGGACTTGGAAGGACATGGCAGGA
Source organism: Rana temporaria (assembly GCF_905171775.1). Taxonomy (NCBI): domain Eukaryota; kingdom Metazoa; phylum Chordata; class Amphibia; order Anura; family Ranidae; genus Rana; species Rana temporaria. The sequence continues at coordinate 138,090,806 of NC_053500.1, read as the reverse complement.
CTTGGAAGGACATGGCAGGACTTGGAAGGACATGGCAGGACTTGGAAGGACATGGCAGGACTTGGAAGGACATGGCAGGACTTGGAAGGACATGGCAGGACTTGGAAGGACATGGCAGGACTTGGAAGGACATGGCAGGACTTGGAAGGACATGGCAGGACTTGGAAGGACATGGCAGGACTTGGAAGGACTTGGAAGGACATGGCAGGACTTGGAAGGACATGGAAGCGAAGCCTTTGAAGATGAAGAGCTTGTGTGACTCCCAGCCAGAAAAATAGGCAGCTTGATGAAAAACACAGAAAGCAAACATCAGCTTGAGAGATGGATCGAGAACAAGACGTAAGCAGTGGCGGTATTGATTGCACAGCATCTGCGACGTGCTTCTCTGAGTCACTTTACAACATTAATTTGCTGTCAAACAACAGAGTAACTCGTGCGCGGCATGCAAGGCAGAGGCCAGGGTAGTGTGTAGCCTGGCCGCTGAGAACCTCAGACCTTCAGCAGTTAAGCCCGAGACATGGACCTGCGGTGCTGACGCACCAGACCTCCATTAGAGGGTATCCCTGGAGCTAAATGGACAACTTGGCAAGGAGGCCAGCAAGTGGGATTTTGTGGCACGGTAGGAATAAGAGCATCGATTGCCTAAAAATAAACTTGGGTGAGTTGAGGGGAAAAAAAATCAAAACCAACCAATTTACCAACACACTGTATAAAAACAACGAGCACAGCAAATTTCATCCACATGAGAAACTCCAGAAACGGCAAGCTCAAGGAGGCAGAGGTGACTTCCTTAAAAGAGAGACTGTCTATAGCAAAAACACAAAGAATTGCTGTAGGAATAAACCGGAGGGACCTACAGAAGATCGAACATACCTGCAGAAATCTCAGAAAGCCTCTCATAGTCCAAATTCCAACTGGTAACCATCCGACACTTCACGTGACAAAGCTTGGAGGAGAATGGGGACCTTGGCTTTGACAACTCCACCGAGACATCAGAACTGGGGAGGCCGCCATATACCTGCAAGATTTCCACCAACTCCAGCCCATTGAAAAAGAACGTAAAAAAGGCGAGAGGCAGACACTGTTCTAGGTTCTTCTAATGCCGCGTACACACGGTCGGAATTTCCCATGGAAAGGGTATGTTCCATCGGATATGCCGACTGTGTGTATGCCCCATCTGACTTTTTCCTTCGGAATTTCCGACGGACTTTTAGATCGAGAGCAGCTTCTCTATTTTTCCGTAGGAAATTCCGACTGAGTTTTGCCTGGTCAAAAGCCAGACCATGTGTACGCAGCATTAGCGTGAAGGTTTTAGGGCTGTGTGGCCCAACCTACTTCACCCACCTGTCACCAGTCCCTGGCCACTCCCAGCCGTCTCTGGCAATGCTCTATAGCACTAAATGTCCCCAAAATTAGGGCAAATTCTGTCTTCGTGGTTCTAGAACAAGCGCCCCCATTCTGTCTAAACAGGTTTTTCCTCTCAAGCTAATTGGAAGGAGGGATCCCCCCTCCACCTGGGACACGGTAATCTAAAGGTGGAAATGTCTTCAGCCACCGATTGATTAAGGCCAGCTTAAAAGAGAAGTATAAGAATACACTAGATTGGATATTTGGAATCATACTTACCCCTAGGTGGATGCATCTGTCCCCCGCCAGCTCCAAGACTGAGAACCGAGCAATCAAACCCTGCTGATCACTCGGTTCTCAGAGCTCTGTGAGCTGGTGACGGTCAGTGGTTGGGGCTCTCTGACCCAACCAAACTCACTGGAGTGCTGGGATGTGGAGGGGCCAGGAACAGCCGGTTCAGGTGTTCAGTGGCTCGCTGAGATGCTAAAGCCTCGTACACACGGTTCAATTGTCGGAAGGGGAGCCGACTCATGCGTTCAGTGGCTCACTGGTTCAATTGTTGGAAGGGGAGTCGGCTCATGCGTTCAGTGGCTCGCTGGTTCAATTGTTGGAAGGGGAGCCAGCTCATGCGTTCAGTGGCTCGCTGGTTCAATTGTTGGAAGGGGAGCCAGCTCATGCGTTCAGTGGCTCCCTGGTCCAATTGTTGGAAGGGGAGCCGGCTCATGCGTTCAGTGGCTCGCTGGTCCAATTGTTGGAAGGAGATTGTCTGTTGACAGACTGTTGTCTGAAATTCTTACCGTTCATACGCTCCTTTTGACAATTGTCCAATTTTCTGCCAACAAATGGACAACAGGCTAGTAATTTTTTGTCAAACGACAGTTCCACGTCCGATTTTCTGATGGTCAATACACATATCCGTCACACAAAAGTCGAAAGTACAAACACGCATGCTCGGAATCAATGCTCACCAAACACAAAATTAGCAGAAGGGGCCCAAAGGGTGGTGCTCAAGAGTTGAAATTTCTCGTAGTACGTCACTACATTTGTGTTTGTGGCACAACAATTTGTGTAACGTTAGTATGCAAGACAAGATCCTGGCACACGCCCTTCTGACAAAAATCAGACGCTTGGTTGTCCAACAATCAAACAGTGTGTACCAGGCTTTAGACAGGTGCCCGGTCCAGGCATGTCGTCCAATCCCAACCATATGGTCGCGATAAGGAAATTATTTCCGGACGGCTACACTTCCAAAAATCCTTTTATTAAAGCTTCCCATGACAAGTGGTTGACAGATGGAGCAGGGGACAAAAAGATAGACGTGTTTCGTGCAAATGTTAGCACTTAGACATTTGCGTGAAACGTCTACCTTTTTGTCCCCAGCTCCATCTGTCAACCACTTATATGAAGCTTCAATAAAAGGATTTTTGGAAGTACAGCCACCCAGAATAATTTTCTTATGTTACACAGCAATGTGAGCCAAGCTAGCACCCGACTAGTGTGTGTGGGGCTTAACCAGAGACTCACTCACCTGGAGCGGCTTTTCTTGTCATATGGTCGCGATCTTTCCGGCTCTGTGACTTCAGCCCGCTGTCTGCTGAAAAGGGTCACAGAAGTGCAGAACAAACTACACTCCTGTGATCCACATAAGTAAAGCCAAACAAGTTTTTTTTCTGTACTTCCCCATTAAATGTTTCTAGTGGGGACACAAGCATCTATATAACTCTGAGGGGGTTCTAACCCCTCACCACTTCATCTATAACCAAAGCGTAAAGGTCTGGCTTTTAAACAGACATGGAATAAGTTCCCTGCTAATAGGACAGTTTCCATCCTATGATGCCTGAACACATGGGCGTCCGCTCCATAGGGCAAGGGGGGTCATGTGCCCCCCCCCCCCTGGAATCGCCAGTGAGAGCCAGGAGCAGGGCCAAACTGGCCCTGGGGCCGCTTTAAGTGGTGACTGCAGCGCTCCCCTCCGGCGCTCGTATCGTATGTCATGGCGCTGGGTCTGTGTGCAAGGTCCCGCCCCACCTAGTTCGGCTCGTCTTATAGTCTTTTAGTGTTCCGCCTATCACACAAGCCGAAATAGGGGGGGCGGGACCTTGTGTAATTTAAAGGGGGCCAGTGATGCAGGGTGCTGTGTAATGTAAAGGGGTCCAGAGCTGTGGGGTGCTGTGTAATGTAAAGGGGGTCCAGAGGTGCAGTTGTGGAGAGTGGGTACACAGTAGTGACAAAGAGATATTGAAAGATGCAGGGGGCACAGTGGGGTGTTTTTACATTTTAACGTGGGGGGGGGGGGCGCTTTTAACCACCGCTAGCAGTCGAAGAAAGGGTAAAATGTGACTGAATCGCCGCTGCCGAAGCGCCCCCTTCTGAAAAAATTTCAGTGGATGCCCATGTCTGAACACCGGGCACTAGACCACGAATAGAAGGACAACGTTTACCCGCGTCATTCTACTGGTCACCAAGGTGCCCATTTAGTGACCAACAGGGAGGCGCGGGAGGAAGAGGGCCAAATTCCTGGGTGAACATTTATTCGTACAATAGAGTGCCCGGGGGTTGGAGGGCTTTCTGTGCGACCTTCCTAGAAAGTCATTCTTGGACATCAGGGCAGCACACATCTTCCAGGAGAGTCACAGAGGTCTAAACAGCAGCTTCAATCTGAAGCTTTTCACACAGGTCTCCCCTGAGCAGGTCAGGAGTTTCCAGTAAGAGGAAAAAAAAAAAAACGGTCATGCATTCTGCTGGCGGAAGGATTGTAAAGCAAACAAGTTTGACCCGTGGCTGTGAAGAATAGCGACTGACATAACTTAATTAAAGCTCGGGGACGAGTCTTTCCTACAGCATGTCACCGCGCCGCCACAGCAAGGATCCAATTACCTGCAAACAGCGCCTCGTGGCAGGCAGCCCCATTACCCGCTGCTTTATCCCACTATAATACTGTAATGAGAACGTGCCAGGCGCAGGCAATTATACCTGGCGCTTTATGCGCGGGATGAGCAGATTAACTCTCCCGCAATATAACACGTCCGATCCCGTTCCCACTAAACGCACATTAGAGGACATCAATGGCGTCTCCGCAGGAAGAAGATGAAAATCTGCAGCAAAAAAAAAAAAATCTCAAACACTGACAATGTGCTCATTAAATGTAAAAAGAGCAAAAATCGGATGAACTCGCTCAGACAGGCCAATGCAGCGCGCACAAGCAACATTTACTGCCAATTGGTCAATGAAGGTTCCAGCTCAGGATCCGCTATTGTAATCTGACCTCTACCGGTCCAGTCCATCTCCAGGACAAGATGTACAGACACTTCACTGCTCTATGCCAGTGACAGAAGAGATACGCTGGCCAGTCCCGGGAAATGGCGACTTTAAAGCAGAAAACTCACCTTCAACCTGGAGCTGTGCCGCAGTATTACATTTGGCCACTAGAAGTCCTCAGTCTTCCATGTTAAATGACAGCCACTGTCACTAGATCTACTTCCTCTGAGGCTGCCATGGACCCTCCCCCGGGATAACGTCATCACGCTGGCCAGGGTTCAAATACTACTTTACTGAATGGCGCTCATAACATAACACCCGGGACAGACCTACGGCATCACCAGACCATCATGGAGAACCTTGGAATTGCAGGGAAGAAGGGGTGTTGGGTAAAGCTGGAGGTCTGCTTTAAAAGCCAATATGGAAATGGCAGGAGCACCCTAATGCCTCGTACAAATTTTTTTTTTGTGAAGTCCCCAGCTCTTCCTTGTGTGAGCTGGCGCCATCTGGGGGTGGCCGTTGGTATTACAAGTTAAGCATTACAAGTTAAACAGCAATTCTAATGTAATTTTTCACTATTTTCACTGCCATCTTCTTCCCTCTAATTAGAACCCCCAAACATTATATATATATTTTTATCCTAACACCCTAGAGCAGGGATATGCAATTAGCGGACCTCCAGCTGTTGCAAAACTACAAGTCCCATCATGCCTCTGTCTCTGGGTGTCATGCTTGTGGCTGTCAAAGTCTTACAATGCCTCATGGGACTTGTAGTTCTGCAACAGCTGGAGGTCCGCTAATTGCATATCCCTGCCCCTAGAGAATAAAATGGTGATCGTTGCAATACTTTCTGTCACGTCGTATTTTCGCAGCGGTCTTACAAGCGCACTTTTTTGGGAAAAAATGACACTTTTTTCAATTAAAAAAATAAGACAACCGTAAAGTTATCCCCATTTTTTTTTTATATTATGAAAGATAATGTTACGCCGAGTAAATTCATATCCAACATGTCACGCTTCAAAATTGCGTCCGCTCGTGGAATGGCGACAAACTTTTACCCTTTAAAATCTTCATAGGCGACGTTTAAAAAAAATCTACAGGTTGCATGCTTTGAGTTACAGAGGAGGTCTACCAATCGCGGCGATAGCTCACATGTGTGGTTTGAACACCGTTTACATATGCGGGCGCTGCAAACCCTGCACTACAGTATGCGTCCACTAAAAAAAAAAAAATAATCGATAGACGAACACCACACATGATCGGAAACAAAAATAAACCAGAACGCAGGGGTCGCACGTATTTGACATTTCAGATACGTAGCTACGCATACCGGAAGGTTTTTTATAGAATCGTACAACAAAAATCGTACTTTTCTGTAGAGCGTGTTTTAAATCAAAAAGTAAAAAACGTATGGTGTTTTTTCAAAATTGTTGCTCTTCTTTTGTTTATAGCGCAAAAAATAAAAACCGCAGAGGTGATCAAATACCACCAAACGAAAGCTCCATTTGTGGGGGGGAAAACAAAGATTTCATTTGGGTACAGAGTTGCATTAACCGCGCAATGGTCATTCAAAGTGCAACAGCGCTGAAAAGCGAAAAATTGGCCTGGGCGGGAAGGGGGTGAAAATGCCCTTGTATGGAAGAGGTTAAAGAGTAACTCCACTTTTGAGGAAAAATAAAAAGCGAGTAAAAAAATAATAATCTCTCATATATCATTGAGACAAGTTATATTGTAATTGAATGCTTATAAAAAACTCCTATTCCTTTCCAATCTGCAGCGCTGTAATTTTTTTTTGTAAAATACACCATGGCCACCGGGAGGCGCTCTGTACGCGGATGGCATATGGATCAAATCCACCTAGAACGCTCTGTGTACATCTAGAAGTCCTCTACCTCTGTGCACACGCCAGAACGAGGCTCGCAAAGCCACAGTCTCCCTCTTTAATAAGCTTCCTATGCAGAGGGAATCGCAGCGGGCTCTGAAATATCGGCTCCCGACCAAAACGTAAAAACCTGAACGCAGCGCGCGGGTTCCCCCGGGCCGCCTGTGATTAATAAGAATTGTAATATACCGCATAATTTCCAGCATGCCGAGGACACAAAATGAGGTTTAATCTCACCTTTATTGCTCGCCGCGGCGCAGCGCGCAGGGCGACTCTCAATCACAACTTCCGCCTCATACTAAATAAACCGCGCGATCCCTCGCCGGGTTTAGGAGAGAGAAGAGGGAGATTAAAGCCGCTGATTAGAGGAACGCTTTGCTTTAGTCGCCTATTAAGGACATACATAAAAATGTAAATGAGACCGTAGAACACGTCTCTCCAAAAACGTATAATATATAGAATTCGGAATGTATACAGCGGCGCCATGTGCGTCTCCATGTATTGTCTTCATTTATAAAATGTGATATGATGGGAGGGTTTGCCACATCCAATCGCAGCGCAGCAAGGTCGCGTCTCATTCACTGCCTTGGCAAGCATTTGAGAGAATGTCCAGCGATGTCCAGCGAAGGAAAGTGGCGGGGAGTGCATGTTACTGGGTTTCCAGCTCTGTGCACATGAGAGGTCGACCGATATATCGGCCGATATTTGGCCGTTTTGGAGAAATCGGCATCGGCCGATTTTTATCCAAATTAGGCCGATATTTAACATGGCCGCTAGCGGTGCCATGGATCCGGAGCTAGGTCGAAGCCGCGGCCTTTCCTGATGCTGTGACCGCGGCGGCTGTGACCGATTGCCGCCGCAGTCACAGCATCAGGAAAGGCCACGGCTTTGGCTTAGCTCCGGCGCGGCGGCCCTCCTCTCTGTTTACACCCACAGAGGGGGAGGGGCCCACGCTCGTGGGACACACACCGCTCTCTGGTGTCTGTACTACGGGGCGGGGGGGTGTCTGTACTGAGGAGGGGGGGGTGTCTATGCTGGAGGGAGAGGGGGTCTGTACTGAGGGGGGGGGTGACACTTTTTTTGCACCAGTGCCACCTGCCAGTGCCAATTAGTGCCACTTGCCATCCAGTGCCATCTGCCAATGACACCTGCCAGTGCCAATAACAGTGCCACCATCCAGTGCCACCTTCCATCCAGTGCCATCTGCCAATGCCACCTGCCAGTGCCAATACCAGTTCCACCATCCAGTGCCAATTAGTGCCACCTTCCATCCAGTGCCAACTAAAGCCATCAGTGCCACCTGCCAATGTCAATTAGTGCCATCTGCCAGTGCCAACTATTGCCAACCAGTGCCACTTGCCAGTGTCACCTGCCAATCAGTGCCACCTGCCAATCTTTCAGTGCCATCCAGTGCAACCTGTCAGTGCCAATAAGTGCCACCTGCCAATCAGTGCCTTCTGCTAGTGCCATCTTCCAGTGTCAATTAGTGTAAAAATGCAACCCTGGTCCCCCCCACATATTGGGGGGGGGCGAAGGTCTGGCACCCCCATACAAGACCACAGCCCGGTATCCCCCACATATCGGGGGCAAAGGTCTGGCACCCTATATAAAACCACAGCCGCCATTCCAGCCGCATGTGGCAGCCAGCAGCTCCAGGAGGTCACACAGCCAGGACGGCGGCGGCTCACATGGGATTTTTAAGGTTTGATGTTCCAGGTTGCGGCGATGCCAAATATTCAGCGATCCGCCCGGAGAGCTATTGACAAGCTGGCACTTGTAATCACTTCCATGCCCTCCATCTGAGGACAGAATGAAAGCTGCGAGGAGCTCTGGCTGGAGTCCCTGGTGATTAATACCATTCACAGGAACGCTGTGCCAATGTTTATCTGCCGGTCTGCTTGTTTTATTGTCACTAATTTACACCATAAACCTCGACTACAAAGACAAGACGATCGATAATTACTGTACAAGACCCAACAATCCTCTATGTGATTACAGTGCATGTTCCCTACACATGGATGTGTGTGTGTGAGATCACATCTGTGTATTGCACATCAGTCTCTGGCATTTCCATGGCATTATTCCATCTGAAGTTCCTGGTTGATCCTGACAGTCACCGTCCTTCCTCCCTCTATACCGACTAAACAAAGTACAGAGGCTGATCTGTGTTAGGTGTTCATCCACTGACTGCTCATTCAGAGGCACAGAACACTGTGCAGACGCAATGCATGCCTGAATTGGGTCATTTGTTCAGCCGTTATACCCCCTGACCAATCACAGCCTGCCTCCGTCACATGCCCACTCCCAATCGCAGCCTGCCTCCGGCACACGCCCGCTCCCAATCGCAGCCTGCCTCCGGCACACGCCCGCTCCCAATCGCAGCCTGCCTCTGGCACACGCTCCCTCCCAATCACAGCCTGCCACTGGCACACGCCCACTCCCAATCACAGCCTGCCTCTGGCACACGCCCACTCCCAATCACAGCCTGCCTCTGGCACACGTTCCCTCCCAATCGCAGCCTGCCTCCGGCACACGCTCCCTCCCAATCGCAGCCTGCCTCCGGCACACGCCCGCTCCCAATCGCAGCCTGCCTCCGGCACACGTCCGCTCCCAATCGCAGCCTGCCTCTGGTACAGGCTCCCTCCCAATCACAGCCTGCCTCCGGCACACGTTTCTTCCCAATCACAGCCTGCCTCCGGCACACGCCCGCTCCCAATCACAGCCTGCCTCTGGCACACGCCCACTCCCAATCACAGCCTGCCTCTGGCACACGTTCCCTCCCAATCGCAGCCTGCCTCCGGCACACGCTCCCTCCCAATCGCAGCCTGCCTCCGGCACACGCCCGCTCCCAATCGCAGCCTGCCTCTGGCACACGTCCGCTCCCAATCGCAGCCTGCCTCTGGTACAGGCTCCCTCCCTATCACAGCCTGCCTCCGGCACACGTTTCTTCCCAATCACAGCCTGCCTCCGGCACACGCCCGCTCCCAATCGCAGCCTGCCTCCGGCACACGCCCGCTCCCAATAGCAGCCTGCCTCTGGTACAGGCTCCCTCCCAATCACAGCCTGCCTCCGGCACACGTTCCTTCCCAATCACAGCCTGCCTCCGGCACATGCTCCCTCCCAATCACAGCCAGCCTCTTAAGCACGCCCCCTGCTAATCACAGCCAGTCCGCGTGCCAAAACTATACGACTTCACCTCCTATCCAGACTTCTACCCTCAGTGCTGCTGATCTCCTCCCGGTTTGTTCAGACACTTTTTATTCACACTCAGCTGCCTCTCATTGCTGTGGACCAGCAGACTGTTACCGACAATGGCGGCCTGTGACTACAGCAGAAACAACGAGGGCGACACATGGCAGAGTGACAACACAGGAGCACAGCCGGGTGTGCACAGACAGAGCGGTGTCACCCTATAACAGGACGTACCAAACAATGACCTTCATGGCGGGATCACCGGGATTACTACAATGAAAGCTGAAGATTCCAAAGGACTGAAAAACATTTCTGAAATGAGAAAATCATTCAAGCGAAGATTTAGATGAGATTTCACTGATTGGATCTACATCTGTGCAGGTGCAGATAAATGTCAGAATGAAAACTGGAGCTACCCAGCGGTCACATGGATCACTTCCTCCAACATGGGATGGGGGTAAATTTCAAGAGTGGAGGGTGCTGGACCATGTGACCCCGACCCCCAGACAATGTGGCAAGCCTCCGCCAGTCCACCAGGCACATATAATAATCAATGGCTGATCAATCCCCTCCCCGGCTGTGACAGACGGAGTGCAGGTACGGCAGTAATGAGGTCGGGGGCGCAGCACGCTCTCAGGCCGCTCGCTCTCACACTTCCTTTGATGTACTGAGAACACTTCAATACTTCATTAAAATCCTGCAGAAGAGTCACAGGAAGTGTGTGCCACGGGGCCCAATAAAGCCAGAAAATGCATTTCTCGCCTTCCTCATCCTCATCACACGGAATGACCGACCTCTCATCCCCCTTCTATGGCTCATCATTATTTTATAGTCCAAAAGCAGAACCAGCTGCTGCATTACTCCCATGTCTGAATGACATTTGCTTTATAGTATGCAGCAATGACCCCTCCTATGTTACTCCCACCCTGCACCCCCCCCCCCCAATATTATAGCTGAACCCCAAACTATAGAATGCCTTTTACAGATATCTTGTAAAAGTAGCAGTGACATCACTGTGCTGTACATGTAGCCTGTGGAGAGCGCAGAGCTGTGAGAGCTTCACCCACTACAGAAGGGGGAAGAGACAAGACCCGTTTCCCTGCACAAAGAGAGAGAGCGCACAGAGCTGTGCGATGGGCCAAGCAGTCTCCACCCACTATAGGAGGCGGTGGCAAGACTAGTCCCCCTGCACAGAGAGAGCAGAGGTGTGGGAGGGGCCATCAGGCTCCACCCACTATAGGAAGGGGAAGAGACAAGACTAGCCACCCCCCGCACAAGGAGAGAGAGAGCATGCAGAGCTGTGGGATGGGCCCAGCCGTCTCCACCCACTATGGGAGGAGGTGGAGACATGACCAGTCCCCCCTGCACAAAGAGCGCGAAGCTGTGGGAGGTGTGAAGCAGTCTCCACCCACTATAGAAGGCGGCGATAAGACCAGACCCCCTGCACAAAGAGAGCACAGAGCTGTGGGAGGGGCCACCAGGCTCCATCCACTATAGGGGGCGGTGACAAGACCAGACACCCTGTTACGAGAGAGCAGAGCTGTGGGAGGAGCCTCGCAGGCTCCACCCACTATAGGAGGCAGCAGTGACAAGACCAGTCCCCCTGCACAAAGAGAGAGGGCAGAAAGGGGCCCTTCAAGACTGAACTGTAGAGGATCCAGCATGTTGCGATTTTATCACTACTTTGTATGTGCAATTTTTATTGTTCTCGGGTGAGGGAGTTGTACCTGTCATGTGCAGTTCTACCTGTAAACCACCTTCTCTCTCCCCCCCATCTCCAAGATCTCCTCCAATCTCTAGAAGGCCTCCAAGATCTCCTCCAATCTCTAGAACGCCTCCAAGAACTCCTCCAATCTCTAGAACGCCTCCAAGAACTCCTTCAATCTCTAGAACGCCTCCAAGAACTCCTCCAATCTCTAGAACGCCTCCAAGAACTCCTTCAATCTCTAGAACGCCTCCAAGAACTCCTCCAATCTCTAGAACGCCTCCAAGAACTCCTCCAATCTCTAGAACGCCTCCAAGAACTCCTCCAATCTTGAGAACGCCTCCAAGAACGCCGCCAATTCTCTAGAACGCCTCTCCCTCAGAGAGCATTACTGCAACAACACATCCCTTCACCCCTTGTGCCTCAATTCCGTACATTGCACCCCCTTTATTAATGGCTACATTGCATCTCTTCACCTCAAACCCGCTGCAATCATATATGAAGGGGTGTATGAGGGTGATGAAGGCACTTTTATATGGGGGGTGTATGGGGTTGATGAAGACAATTTATACGGGGGGTGTAAGGTGGGTGATGAAGGCGCTTTATATGGGGGGTGTGAAGGCACTTTATGGGGGGGGTGTAAGGTGGGTGATGAAGGCGCTTTATATGGGGGTGATGAAAGTGCTTTAAACATTTTTTTCTTCACGTCATACAATTTTTCCAGCACAGATCAATCTGAAGTGGCCGAGAAATGAGATCTGTGACCCGGAAGTGAAGTGGCTAGGAAGGGGTCATTAGTGTCAGGTGGGACTTTTTCCTCTCACTGTATGAGCGGATTCCGTATGGACTCCCTGGAAGGACAGCTTGGAAAACAATGTGGGTGCCGCTGAGGGAACGGGGGTGCACTTTAAGGGCCCCATAACAATGGTCTAGAACCACCCCGATCCCTCATTGAAAAACCCTTTGCCGGTACCGAGCTCACAGCTGCAGCCGAGTCTGATTGAAGCATTTTTCTGCCGGTTTCTTTATATATGTATCTTGGTAGAAAACACAAATAAACCTTTAGAAAGTGACCTGTGCTACGAAGGACAACATGGTGTGTTCCGGACGGATGTCTATACACCATGCAATGAATGGAATGACTGAGCAGCACAAGCATGAAGTGAGCAGAGAAACGCTCGATCTATGCAGATGCCTCAAACGCCATCAATTAAGCCAAGAATAAAAAGACAAGCAACAACGTACTGCGGATTGTCCCATCAATAACTGCGCACAGAGATGATCCATCACACTGCGCCATGCCAGGGAGAACCGCACGCGGCTCTGGCAGGACGGAATGCTTGGCTTCATTTTATTACAGTCATGCAAATGAGATCGGTAATTTAGGTAATAAAGAAGCCTTGCTGCCATCTTTCAAATATATCATCAGAATGAACAGACACTTCCAACGGCCACCACCACAGCTTGGCGGATAAACGCCGCGATCATAAAAGACATAGGAATATCTTTGATGTCCGCATATTACCGGTACTAGGAGGCCGTACAGGTTGGTTTGGGTGCAACGTTCCAATTCCAACATGGCATTGTGAAAGCGGGAAAGACAGCTATGGCTAACGCCCCAATGTCAGCTAAACACATTCCAAGGGCATCAAAACATTAGGTGTGAAAATTTTACAGAAAGCAGCCAAAGTCTGAGTAGAAAAGCCTGTTGACTGCCAGCATGCTGCAGAGGAGCCTTTCTCGCTGTGGGGAAGCAGTGGCCTCTCTAAAGAAGAGAAACATGGCCCCCCCAACCCCCCTAATTTACAGCTATAGCATGAGCTCTGACTCAGCAGGGGTGTGGCATACCTATGAGCTCTGACTCAGCAGGGGTGTGGCATACCTATGAGCTCTGACTCAGCAGGGGTGTGGCATACCTATGAGCTCTGACTCAGCAGGGGTGTGGCATACCTATGCAGACAGACCGCTGCTTCCACAGAGTGTCCATGCCCTTCACCACAGTATGCTGGCAGGGGCCCCTCTTTTCTACTCAGGCTGTGGCGGCTTCCTAAAGAAAACGAACCGTAAGACATTGAACACCTAGAAGGTATTTGGCTGTTTAAGCTGAAGGTTTGGTGAAACGCATATTGTAGAATTGAAGGGGATGGTTAGGAAGATGGTCACGCTGGCAGCTCAGGATGAAAGTCATATTTCAGGCAGAGGTTATACCGACAGGCTGACAGGAAAATTGTCCAAAAGGTCCCATTTTTGCAGTTTTGCTCGGGATGTAAACATGATAGAAGTCCTTCGCTGTGCTCAACAATGTACATATTATTGAGAAGGATTCTCATTCCTTCACCCAAATCAGCTGCTCTAGTTCCAAGATGCTGAGAACCAATATGGCTGCCTAGAGGTGACACAAGCATAAATGCCTACATGGGCCCCATACACAGGAGAGGGGGACTTCTGCTCCAGACACATCACCACCTAGCATACTTTACATTCCCCCCGATATTTTGAAAGAGCCGGCTCAGGCTCCTCTGCAGTCCAAGAATCCAGATTTACAGTGATCCAATCAGAAGAAGACTTTCCCGTTTTTTGGCGTCATGACTTGCAAGAGGCCACATCTGCAGAGCCACCATGGAGGCCACATCTGAACCTTCTACTGCAGGGGTATCCAAACTTTTCAAACAAAGGGCCAGTCTACTGTCCTTCAGAATTTAGAAAGGCCGGATTGTGGCCAGTGGGGGTAGAAAATGTCCTGGGCCCAGCTTCAGTAAGAATAAATATGGCCTCAGGTTTGGTGGTCAGCAGGAGGGGTAGTGCCCCATTATTGGTTTTAGTAGGAGGAGTAGTGCCCTCTTATTGGTATTAGGAGTAGTGCCCTCTTATTGGTATTTGTAGCAGTAGTAGTATTCCATCATTTTTATCAGTGGAAGAAATGGTGACCCGTTGCTGGTGTCAGTGGGAGGAATAGTTCCTCAGATCATTGGGAGTAATAGTGCCTTAATAGTGCAGCAGTAGTAGTGAGAACAATCAATTCCTGACTCGACTACGCAAACTCCCTCTACCTAGGACTTCCCAAATACCAAATTTCACAACTACAAGTTATCCAGAACACAGCAGACTGGTAACTGGAAAAAAAAATGGAAATCAATCGCCCCCCCTGCAGACCCTCCACTGGCTAGCCGTGAAGGACCGGGTCCACATTTAAGAGCCTCACCCACAAATGTACACAAGGTAACGCTTCGCAATACTTCTATGACAAAATAAAGCACTACATCCCTTCCATCTCTTCTGAAGACACAGGCGGACACTGGCTGCAAAAAGCGCCTTGAGGCGATTTACCGTATTTATCAGCGTATACCGCGCACTTTTTTGCCCTGAAAATCAGAGCAAAATCGTGGGTGCGCGGTATACGCCGATACCTGCTTTCCCGCGCCGAGTTTGAATACTGCGCCGACATATACCGAGCGCAGTACACTCTGGTATAGTCGGCCAGTCTCGGCTCCTTCCGCGCTCACGTCCTGGACGTACAGGACGTCAGCGCGTGAGTTGCCGAGCCTGCCCGACAATACACGAGTGTACTGCGCTCTGTATATGTCGGCGCAGTATTCAAACTCGGCGCGGGAAACGAGTGGGGAGGACGCCGCAGAAGGACGCCGGACCCGACGAAGAGGACACCCGAAGCCGCAGACGGACCCGACAAAGAGGACACCCGAAGCCGCCGGACCCGACGAAGAGGACACCCGAAGCCGCAGACGGACGCCGGACCCGACAAGGCCGCCGATGGACGCCGCGCAAGACACCAAAACCGTAAGTACAAAAAAAAACTTTTTTCCACAGGATTCGGGGCAACTTTAGGGGTGCGCGGTATACGCGGGAGCGCGTTATACCGCGATAAATACGGTAGTTCGCATTTGTAGCGTTATACAAGTTTCTCACTCACTCAAGGGCCAGATAAAGGCTAGCAAAGGGCCACATTTGACCCCTTGTTCTACTGGGATGACTGGTAACTGCTGGCATGGGTGCTGGGAGGGAGATAGTGTGGGTGGAGGGGAAAAAAAAAATAAAAAAAAGGAGGGGGGTAGATAAAAATAAGGAAAGAGGGAAGAGGACTGGAGGACAAAAGGATAAAGAAGTGGGAATAGAAGTCCTCTAGATCTCATTTACTGCACCAACCAGCGAATGTTCATCAGCAAAGCCTAGAAAAGCACAGCGCCTCGCATCGTCCGCTGTGCGGCAACCCTCGTCGTTGGCCCGCCTCACCCAGAGAATTCTTTCCGCAAACCCACAATCCATCTACAGCGGCATAAATAAAACCTCTGCAAAAGGTCAGCAAATAAAATAAGTGACCAAATAAATAAATAAAAGGCGAGGCGAAGAGAGCCATTTCATGCAAATTTAATCAGCGCGCTCCTCGCCGTCGGGTGCGGAGAGTTATGGCCTCGCCGTGTGACTGCTTGTGCCCAGGGCTCATTTACAGCGCGTTATCCAGACACAAAGAACACAAAGGGTTAATGGAAAGGCGGGGATTGGAGGAGAGCGCAGGAGAAGTTCAATATGCACAGTACCCCGAGGCGGCCTACACACTACAATGTACAAGATCCTAATGAACTCTTTACAATCTTCTACTCTGCACCAAACAAACAGCCTGCAGATTAATAAAAGATTAGGCCAGCCTTCCAGGAATAGCGCTGCGGACAGGACGGATTTCCCTGGAACCTTAGAAACAAAATGATTATTTCATATCCGTATTCATTTACAGTGATTACCGCAGCACAGAGAACATTGCGCCCTTCCGATCGCTCCTTGTACCGTACAGGAGAACTCTGCAGGAGGAGGAAGATGCAGAACCACCATTGGGGGGGAAAGCTGCCTGTTCTCTCCCGAAATTTCCCATCACTGCACATTGGGAAGTCAATGTTTCAGCACCACGGACAGCACAACCCCCCCTTT